>NW_007579240.1:0-33565 GCF_000690725.1 Stegastes partitus
AAGGCTAAGGAAAACCTTCACTGGCAGATCGGGGAAGGGAAGGGAAGAGGCAGGCAGAAAAACCTGGTGGTTTAACAGCAGTTTGATGCTTCTCTGTCATACCTTCCTCCTGCACTGCTTAGTTGGCAGCTCTCCTTCCTTTTCCCCTTCCCCCGTGGGCATGAGTGAGGTGTGTGCACATGCTTCCTCCTGTCCAGGTGATTGGCTCATCAGCTGAGTAAGGACACCTGTGACAGAGAGTGGTTCACCTGTTCATTGATTCACAACCTGCCAAAGAGGAAACGCTCAGTCCACTACCTGACGCTGGGATGTTGTGCTACATCCAGTGAGTCGACTCAGGCCATCTCCACTTCAGTTTTTGTTCTGTTGCTTTGCTCGTGCTAACCTCTATTCTCCTGTCTAGTTTCAGTGTCACTCCCCGTTGATTTCCTTGCCTGCATGCTGACTGCATTCCTCATCATTATCAGCTGGATAATGCAATTCACAGCAAAGGTTCTGGAACCCCACTCTTGGAGTTCTCTTGACTTACCTAGCATAAAAGCTGCTGGGTGGATTGGGGATAGGCACAAGCCCCTGACTGAGCACCACTGGAGTTCTACCTCGGAGAATGAGAGGGTCGCCTTCTGTAACTGCATGTTTCAGAGAGGAACTGTTGTCTGTGCCTATGTGCTGAACAGGAATTCAGAGTACTCAGTCTTCTTGGAGTCTCTGGGTAATGTCCTGGACCAGGTTGCATCTGGCGACTCCATAGCTCTCTTGGGTGATAAACACACCATGTGGGCAACAATGAAGAAACCTGGAGGAGAGTGCTAGGGAGAAACAGCCTTCCTGATCTGAGTGGTGGTCTATTGTGGGACATCTTTGCTGATCACAGATTGGCCATAGCAAACAATTTATTGGAATGCTCTCGACATGGTTGGGCTGTCTTGGCCGAGTGACTGGGGATGTTGCCTGTCGAGTGGCAAATCAGGGTGGTGATTCCCATTTTTATTAAAGGGGACTGGTGGGTGCGCTCCATCTATCATCTATCACTGCTCTGCTTTCCCTGTAAAAGCTAATTCCAGGGTACTGGAATCAAAGATAACCTTGAAGAGGTTAGGAAGAGCAATCCAGAATCCACCCTGTCTGTGGAACAGTGAACCAGTTCTTTACACCTGCAGAGCTGCTGAGGGGGTCATGGGAGTCTGACCAGCCAGTCTACATGTGTTTAGTAGGCTTGAAAAGACAAACGACCATGTCCCACACAATCAAGCTGTGTTTGCATTCTTGGCACAAAGTCAAACACATTTCATTTGGGTGTTGGATTCAATCAGAGATGCCCTTTATCTGTAATCCTATTCGTGGTCTTCATGGATAGGATCTCAAGATGCAGCTGGGATGAGTCCGACGTCACCAAAGCCAAAGAAAGCAAGACAGTCGAAGTCCAAAGCATTGTCCACTGCGAGTTCTTGCCACAGGGCCAGATGATCAACCAGCACATCTACAAAGAGATCCTGCTGTGTTTGCTTCTTTTAGTGCGCGAGAAGAGGTGAGAGTTGTGGCAGGACAAGTCGTGGCTGCTTCACCATGACAACAAGCCTGCTCACAATGCTCTGAGCATCCGACAGGTCCTGGCTGAGAAGAACATCGTTGTGCTGGAGCAACCTCCCTACTCACCCCACCTGGCTCTGTGGGATTTTTTTCCTCTTCCTCAAGCTCAAGGGGGTCATCAAGGGGACCTGTGTTTGAAGACGTGGACGACATCAAGATGGCTGTGACGACGGAGCTGTGGAGGATCCCGGAAGAGTCCTTCCAGGATTGCATGACAGAGAAGGCTGGGAAAGTACTTTGGTGGGGAAAACCTGTAGTTTGGATTTGAAATATATCTTTTGTGACACCAGTCCTGAAACTGTTCTGACACACCTCATAATTAGAAAAAGAAAATGGATGAATGTAACTGCAATGTACCAATGACAACCTCAAGGGAAAGCTCATCTAGTGCAGTTGAATCTTTTACTGTACATAACATTAGTAAACACAGTCCCAGGTCTGACTTCTCCACATGGTTTCGGTCTATGTTTACCTTTTCCTGCAGGCTGCCTGTTGCTTTTGTTGCGACTTGACTTTGATGTTACAAGTTTGTGGTTTAAGGGATCACTTATACACAAGCGTGCCTTCTATACTGTTTCAGTCACCATTGCTTTTTGTTCTAGTTTTAATCTGAAATGTTGGCTGAGTCTACCTACCGTTGTGAGCATTTCTGTATTAAAACCCATCCTACCACAGGTGGTGAGTATGGTTATAAAATAAAAACAATATATAGTTTATGCATTTAGCACAGTGAACCTGGCTACTCCTGATTTCACTTTGGAGATTCTCTTTTTTTGTTTGTTTGGTTCTGTTGTTTTTGTCTGGTAACCCAAAGTTTTTGATTTCACAGAGGGAGGTAACTCAAACTAGAGGAAGATGGGTAACTCTAGCTGTTTCACACAGAGAGAGCTAAGGCCTCAGTCAGTTACCGTAGTAACACCTGGTCAGGACCAGGCTTCTTCCAGTGAACCTCAAGTTTCTCGCTGTCTCCGTCCTCTTTCAGCCACACACGCTATTTGATTTCCTCATTCATTCATTCATTCATTCATTCATTCAGTCAGCAGGCAAGTGTTTGCGTAACCTAGTTCTGCCGTCTGTTAGAAATCATTTTTAAAAAATCAGTCAGTAGGCTGTTTTAGAAGTCCATTAGACAGAGTAGGTGGAGACTTTTTCCACTAACATGTCCTTTTAATAACGACCCTGTGGAGGAAGGTGCAGAATTACTGTGCAGAGAATTAAATATTTGTCAGGAGGTGGTTATCAGACTGCACATAGATGTTCTAGTATTTTTAGACAGTTGTCTTTTTGAGTAGCACTGTTTCACGACACAGTCCATCATCTACATACAACCTGATCCGTCCTTACATGTGCAGCATTACCAACCGTAGTCATGCTCTCACGTTCCAGCAGATATTATGTGTTGCGCTGCGTTTCTGTGCAACTGGAGGTTTTTTGTACAATGTTGGAGATGCAGAGCACCTGAGTAAGGCACCTGTATGCAGGGCGGTCAGAAAAGTGTGCCTCACCGTGAAACGGCATTTACCATCTTTGTCGTTTTCCCTGGACTTAAACCTGTCAGAGCCACCAAGGAGGAGTTCCACAGGACTGCAGGGGAATGATGTAGAGATCTGTTAAATTAATTCTAAATGATTTTCTGTTAATTAAATTGTGCTGCAACCTCAGACATGAACAATGTTTTTATATTTCATCTAAAGCTGCTGCCAAGTGCACTTCTCCCCCGCCAGATTGCACCTAAATGAAATAAATTAATGGGCTACCATTCCAGCAGTTTTCCTGTAATATTATTGTGATTGCAAAGGACGACATTAAAACGTACGCATTGACCCGAGCAGCAACGTTCTCCACACCGTCTCCCTCTGTTTTGTGGCTGCAGCAGTGTTGCACTTCTTTTTAAAAACGTGTTCAAACTCGCCGTATTAAGATTTCCAGTTCTAGTGGGGTGAAAAACGTAGCCCTTCTCTTCCCCGTTGCCATGATGACTTGACGAATCGGAGCTCCAGTGATGCTGGCTTTTTATAGCTGTGGTGCACGAGCTTAACTCCAGGTGAAACTACTCCGAGTTGATTAAACTAACTCAAATCTGCTGTTCTGGAACCAGAAACTCAGAGTTTCCTATCTCAAAGTTCAGGATTAGACTCAGAGTTTGTTGAACCTGCTTTGTGAAACGGACCCCAGGTGCAGATAAAGAACTCAGCAGACAGAAATCTGTAAGTAAACACTTTTATATTAATTTACATCTGCTGAGTTCTTTGTCTGCACCTGTGTTTATTTGTTAAGTGTAAAAAAAAACAAGAGGTTATATTTGCAGGGTAAAGCAGAAGTGAAGACTAAACCACATGAATGTTAGTCATGCAAGATAAGCTAGGCAAGAGGCAAGGCTTAACAGAGCAAATGGGAAGTCCCACAGATGCTAGCACTACAATGATACAAAACATCTCAGATTAACTAGAACCGGAGTACCACAGGGCAAGGAACAGTATCAAACTTTTGCTACAGGGCAAGACCACACACTGGTGCAAACTAACCATTTTGACATCAATGTACAAGGTTAATCTTAGGGAGGAAATCCCTATTGAATATTGACTGGAGTGGAGGTGTGTGAAAGGAATTCCAAAGCGGCAGAGAAGATTGAGGCAAAGAATATACAGAACAAGGTGAGTTTGGCCTGAGCTGACTGACAGTCCAGTGCTGAATGGTAAACTTAGCCAGGGTTTTATGGAGTGAGGTGATGAATAAAGGTAACCCAGCCCTCTGTACAGGTGTCTTCCTCACTGCTAACGTTACACAAGCACTACACATACATACACCTGAACATGCCCACAGACAGGCAAAGAAGGAGAGGTGGGAGGGGAGATTGCTGGTAAGGTGACCTGACAGCATGGTCAATCCCTCTAGTTTTAAATTCTATATTTGGACCTTATTAAATACAATTCTGCTTCTTTAAATCATTGAAATTATAAATATATTTAACAATTTATCCCTGGTTTTGCTATTTTTGCTTGATGGTCAATAACTCTTTTTTTTTGTTGTTTTTTACTGATTTGCCCAAGGATGCTTGCACAATATATGATGCAATACTGTCTATAGAACTTATTTTCATGGAAAAATACTTACACACTCAATATGGACCTTTGATACACAGAGATGAGTTTTCCGGGGTTCAATCAATGAGAGGGACTGTAAAAGACAACTTTCCACTCAACAATGTCTAATGTGTACAAAAAATTATAATTTGTATCCCCAGGATGGAAAAGTGTGTTAAATGTTTGACTCTCTACGGTGACTACTTTGGATGAGGAAATATTTCATAGGCTCGTATTCAGACAACTCCTGTTAGAGCTTTTTGCTAAAAACACAAATTTCTACACATTTAAACCAGTGGCCATGACTTTTCTAAAAGGAGCTTGACAAATGGATTCCAGGAATGTGTGAGAGCACTGAATTAGCAGCACAATGTAATAGTGATTGAGGCTTATATTGCTGAAGAAATATATGTCCTACATGCTACTACTTATATTATAAACTTACTCAGACATTTTCCATCAATAAGGGTCATGGTGATCAATAGAAAAGCATGTCAGTCTGCACAAAGCTACATATCCCTACTTCTGGTGTAAACTTTAATTAAAAAGAGAAAACATTGAGGTCAACTCGACTGAAAGAAGAAATGCAAAATAATAGACTATAATAATAGGCTGCGGCCCAGGTGGTAGAGTGGGTTGTCCACCGATCACAAGGTTGGCAGTTTGATCCCCGGCCCTTCTGCATGCTGAAGTGTCCTTCGGGAAGACACTGAAACACTGACAATGTCACCGTGTGTGTGTGTGTGAATGAGTGAAAGGGAAACAATGTAAAGTGCTTTGAGTAAAATGAGAGAAAGGCACTATTTAAGTGGAGACCATTAACCATTTACCTTGCACCTTCAGCACATAGTAAGGAAGCATTCATTCAGTGAGAAGACACGATGTAACATTTTAAATCTAAAAGTTACAGTGTAAGCTGTAGCGTCACAGACGGGACACGGAACAGTGTGACAATTATTCATTTTACAACTTTTGTGTGTAACTAACTTAGCTATGGTAATCTTTGCTTTAAGTTCCGAACAGTTTAAGGAAGGTCTGGTTACATGTGTGCATACACTGTAGTACGGGTTCTTCTGGTAGTTAATGATCCTCGAGCCTCCTCTTCCAAACTAGGAAGTGAGGTGAGAACAGAGGACAAAACAGCACTGGGCCCCAGCAACGCCTCGGCAGAGTGGCTGCCCTTGGCAACATTAAGGCAGTCTGTGCCAGTTTTGGACCACTTCTGTCCCGGGGTTTCTTTGAGCCCAGAATAATGTCAGGGGGGAGATTTGGAAACCTTCCCTCAGCTCAGGATGAATGGCTGTCCCCTGCAATCTCTCCCATCCCTCCAAGCTTTCTCCTCTACACACAAGAGAAGCAGCAGAAAACTGCTACAGGCTAGTGTTGGAGTGTTCACTTCCTTTCGTCATTACATCCAATAGTGAGGGTGCTATGACAAACATCATCCAATCACATCATTCAATCAGATTAATCAGCTTAGACGACATCCATAGTTTATCACAACTTGGGTCCTATCCTTCTTTGTAATGGTAATGCTGCATTCACCAAGTTAATTTCTGACGTCTGAGAATAAGTAAGCAAAGCAGAAAATGCTCAAAAGGCCTCAAAAAGAGCAGCACAGAAACTCCTTAAGACAGTCAGACAGATTTCAAGCACAGCCCCAAAGTTAGACAAACATATCTGGAAAATATCCCTTAAAACTTTCTGCTGGAAGTGGCCATGTTGTTGAGGCTAGACAAAGGGTTGCTCAGAATGACAAATGAAAAGCTCTATGACAACACAACTGCTCAGATATGAAAAAGCAACATGTTAACAGAACGGATATTGAAATGTGTTTTTTTTTTTAAACAGTATTTTTCTCTTGATCATCATTTTTACTATGACAATTTTGAAATGATCAAGTTTGAAACAGATGTACAATGCTTTGTCAAAATTAAACAAAGGCAAAATAATATTTTCTTTCCTGCTGCATACGTTCTTACAAGTAATATACTGATGTTTTTGTCTGGTTGCTTATCATGTGACTTTCACTTTGTAGGACATATGGCCTTATCTCAACCCATCTGTATGCACTTTCCCACGCAAGATGGATACTCAAAAGCAAAAATGTAGTGATGCTTGTTAATTAATCTGCCATGCCTCTTTAATTGACTGATGCAACAATGTAAAAACAATGATTGTAGCTGTGGTTTATAAGATGTAATACCCTAAACAGGGGTAAGTTAGCTGTAAATATGCTAATAGATTAGCAGTAATGCTGTCCCAGGTAACCTCATCGGACAACCCTATAGGTCATAGTGGTGTTATTTGGAAAAAAAGATGGATGGATGCAAGGCCATGTTCCATACTATTGCAACGTGTGCATCTAATGGCATCTGTGGTGTGATGCAGTTAATTCAACCTTCCAAAGTCAAGCAAATACTTCCCTGACTGAGGGGCAGAGTCTCAGCCACAGTCACCACAGACAAAAGTCTGGCAACCCCTCTGTCTACCCGATACAAACAATAGTGAAGCCCATTAGAGTGCTACACACATATAGAACTGGAGTTGCATCCAGTAACTACTATTTTTCTGGCAGACCTTTTTTAGGGAACCATTTCTCTCCGGCTGTTGCTCCGATGCAGATTAATTTTAACAGTGTAACCAGGCCCCATTCAAGCCCATGCAACCAAGTAGATCTGACCAGTCAGACAACTTTGACAGTCATTTTCCAGCCAATCAAAGAATAATTATCGTCACTGAAAAGAGCGCAGACAGTAATAAAAAGCGTCTGTAGTTATGTGCAAATAAAGAATATGTATTTGTTTTTATTATTGTTTAAATGTTAAGGATTTATTTTAGCTGTGAATTTAGGAGAAAAGCTCTTGAATAGAAATAATAAAGACTGTAGGAATTAAACTAGCTTTGAACAGCTCTAGAAATACATACTGCTGGGTGGACTGACCTAAAACCAGCACTAATAGGAAGAAAATGTAAAACAAAAGGCTGGATGAAAATAGTGGCTAATGAACATTATCAACAATTAAGAAAGCATAATTTAAGCAACCAGATTTTTAATCAGTTGAGGGTCACAATAAAAGCGTATTATACTGTGAGTCCTGATAGCATACGTCTACATGGCAGTATTGTGTCCATAAGCAAATGATGGGAGTGACTGACCAAAATTTTACCTGCAGTGAACTACTATGCCTGGCCACAGATACTAAAAATACAAACAAAAAAAAACAAATAGAAATTCCTCATAAATGTGCAACTTTAATCTTGTAATTTAATATTATTATTTATGATTATTAGTTATTAGGTTTATTAACTCATATTTTCAAGGCACTAAGGCTACTTGTGTTTAAAGTTGAAAACTAAAATTATTTACATTGCAGGATTTCAGATTAAACTATGGACTGTAACAACATAATGTATGCCACAAATGTCTACTGCAACTGCTTCTTCTTTCTTTTGCAATTCAAAACACTTTGCTCAATTTGGGAACACAGAGTGCAGATGGAAAGTACATTTCCTGACCTACGACCACCGACTCTTGTAATGAATGAGCTCTGACCTTCCAAATCGCTGTTTCAGCAGTCAAGCACGACATAAAGTCAATGCCTGTGATAGGAAAATGTCAATGTTAAACAATGAGCGAGTAGTTTGATGATTAAGGAAGTTGGTCAGGTAGAGGCTCAGCAGCAAGACATGCTGTAAATGGAAGAAAGGTGTTAGACAGTGACAAACAGCTGTACCCATTAACTCTATGGGGGGTGGAGGAGTGCAACGTGGGCCTCATCTTAAAGGACCACACCAAAGTTTCACCAAATTGCATTTGCAACTTACTGAAATTAGTGATTATATTCCTTTGAATTCCATATCCATTTTTAGCTTTTGATGTCACACTGATTTTAATGACCGGAATGATCCTCCATTTGTAGTCAGGAGGGTGTCTTCTGTTTTAGAGATGATTGTTTCTGTCCTTATCAAACCAGACAAAAAGATTATATTTCTAAATCCTTCATATGGCAGTGGGAAAAAAGTAACTTGATACATCTACACAAGTATTGTACTCAAGTAAAGATTAATTTTCCCTAAATTAGTCTGCTTTTTACTGAAAAAAAAAGTCTCACCAGAGAGAAGAAGCTTCTCCCACACTTCTAGTGAACTGTAGTCAAAATTCCATATGAGCTTTGAGTGATGAAGAACCCGTGAAAAGTTGTTGTATGCACAGTCTCTCTCATCTCTGCAGCTAAAGCTCGCATCTCTTTCTGAGGAGTTTTCGTTGTCTTGGTGGCCTCTCTCTCAACTCTTTTTCTTGCATGGTCACTCTGTTGTTGAGGATGGCTTGCTCTGGGCAGATTTGCACACATGCCATATTTTTTTTTCATTTCTTAATAGCTGTACTTCAAGGGATATTCAGTGACTGGGAAATGTTCCTGTATGCATCACCTGACTTGTCTCAGTTACTACCATCTGTTTTGTGAAGTGCACCAGTTCCTCCTGCAGCAAAACACACACACAACATGATGCTTCCACCCCCGTACTTCACAGTTGGGATGGTGTTGTCGGACTTGCAAGCTTCCCCCTTTTTCCTCCAAATTTAACGATGGTCATTATGGCCAAACAGTTCATTTTTAGTTTCATCAGACCACAGGACATGTCTCCAGAAATTGTAGTCTTTGTCCCTGTGTGCATTTACAAACTGTAATTTGGCTTTTTCATGTTGCTTTTGGATTAATGACTTCTTCTCTCAGTACAGGACGTGTTTCACTGTGGATAATGACACTTACCAGCTTCAGCAGCATCTTCACAAGGTCTTTTGCTTTTGTTCTGGGGTTAAACGCACATTTTGCACCAGAACACTTCATCTCTGGGACACAGAACCTGTCGCCTTCCTGAGAGGCATGATGGCTGGACATTCTCATTGTGTTTGTACCTCCATATAATTGTTTGAACAGATGAACCTGGAACCTTCGGACATCTTGAAATTGTACCCAAGGATGAACTAGACTTGTGGAGGCCCATACTTCTCTTTCTAATATCTTGGCTGATTTCTTTAGATTTTCACATGTTGTCACCAAAGAAAGCAGTATGTTTGAGGTTTGCCTTAAAATACATCCACAGGTGTGACTCAGATTAACTCAAATGTTGTCAATCAACCTATGAAAAGCTTCCAAAGCCATGACATCATCATCTGGGCTTTCCCACATAGTTTGAAGGCAGAGTGATCTTAGTGTATGTAAACTTCTGACTTAGCTGATTGAAGTAATTCTGGTAATCCCAACTGACCTAAAACAGGAAAAGTTAAGTCTGATTTAAAGTCAGACAGTGAGGAAAAAAAGGGTATATGTCGTTTTACATGGTGTATGTAAACTTCCAGTTTCAACTATATGTATACTACCAGCTTCATCCTGGAGAAGTCAGACTCTCTAACCCACGCATATATGGACTTCCAAAGATACACAAGGAAGGAGCATGACTCGGATCTATCATCATTAGCATTATCTCAGACATTTACAACATTGCAGCTACACCTCACCACCATTGTAGCATCCTTGCTTGGAAATCCTGCAAATCACTTCACATATTTTATCAACAAAGTTGAAAAAGTGAAATTGGTCCCAGATAAACCCATGGTATCATTTGATCCTACTACCCTTTTCATTTATATGCCTACATTGGAGGACAATTGGAGTGGAGACTGTCAGAAAACAACAACAAAACCAACTTCACCCCGAGCCAGATATGGGCCCTGCTGAACTTTGTCTGAATACTAACTGTTTAAAATATAATCAGGGTTTCTACAGGCAAAAGCATGGCTGTGCTACAGGCTTTCCATTGTTACCCATTGTTGCCAACCTCTGCATGGAGGAAGTGGAAAGTGGAGTACTGACCTCTTTCAAGGGAAAAACTCCCAGGATCTGGTTCAGATATGTGGACAATACCTGCGTCAAAATCAGTGGCGGCTGGTGAAGATTTTTGGTGTGGGGAGGTGCAGTCTGCAAATGACCTTTCATTTAAATCCAAAATTAGAATATGAGTAACATCAGGCACAACTATGTACAGGAATGCAAGTTTTCTACCTTTGGAGGATATTCTAATCATAATCTAATTTAACATTGTTAAGACTTACCAGAACTAAATTTCAAAACCATTCATCAAACTTTCATCAATATTTACAGGATCTGTTCAAACTCAAAACACACAACATAAATAATGAAAAAAACACTATTCAGAGCTCCAGATGAACTTTTTCACTGGGAGCACCAATACGACCCACTTTCTCATTTTGTTGCACCTCCCACCTGGTCAACGGCAAAACGTATGACTTGCTGAACATTTTCTTCTTGATAGACGCTATGATTTACTGATGCTCCCTGAACGCCCCACATAGCAGGCTGTGGTAGATGCTGCTTGGTGGCTGTGGTGTGCCCAGATAGGTGTGCCATAAAAAAAGACTTTAAAAATAATAAACTAGGGCGTTCTCATGCCAGATTTGTCTGAGATGAAACCCAGTTACATGTATTCAACACGTCATCTTTTCTATAAGTGGAAAAATGCTCAGTTCATGCTCAGTCATCATTTTTAAGCTTAAATACTGCAGTATACCAAAGTTATAAAAGTTCTACTTTCCACCACTGTGGTCCACACAGCAGCTTCCTGTGCCGCTTACAGCGACACTAATACACCTTCATGATCATCGTGTTCATCAATTCACACATTCTCAAAATAAAGGTCGCAAATGCAGTCTGGAGCTATTTGAACAAAAAATGAGGTCTTCTGTCTTTCTGCTTAGCAAACTTATCAATTACATTTTTGTTGAAGTCACTTATCTCTGTGACCAGTCTTTTCTCCATTGGCAGCATGGACGATGCATTAAGCCGTCATGACAGTAGCGATCATTTAGTAGAAGGGAGTGTGACGGTGGCAGAAAGCACAGTCGTAAGAACGTCAAGACAAAATTAATTGGCTTACAACAAAAGCACCGAGCTGCGCCCTGTGAGAAACTCTGCAGCTGCCAATCAGAGCCCGAGCCAAGGTCACATGATCACGAGAAGTTCTTCGAGCTACATACACACATGTGGCCGCGCCCCGCATCCAGGAAGTGTAAAAATAGTAAACATGCAGTAAAGACTCATTTTAAATCTGTTAATAATACAAATATTGTTAATATAGCAAAAGAATATGAACGTTATTATTATTATTTTTATTAATATTTTGTTATAGTTAATTCAAATTTAATATCGTGTTTGAGAACTACTCTTTATCTGGTCATTAGTCGGGGGGCGGTGACCAGCCCAAAAAGTACAATCCTTAATTAAAAATATCAGCTTGCTGGACAGTAACATCAAATTCACAATGCACAGAAAACCTAAAGTGTAAATAAAATGTGTAAATTGTGTTGACTGAAATGCTGAAATAGAAAAGTATTCACAAAGTGTGATTACCCATTTACCATGCACAAAAACAAGCCAACATGGATGTGGTCTAAGTAATTTTTTACTCAAATAAAAGTAAAGCATAAAATACTTAAATATTATCAGTAAAGTACATTTAATGGCCTAAATTCGCAAATTATTGCGTGATTTTTCAACTTTTCAAGTACTCTTCCCATCCACTATAACCTGGGCAGGTTGTACTCATAACACAAGCAATTAGCCTCTGTCATAGAAAATGATTACATTTTTTCACCAAAATTATATGAAGCACTTTCCCACTAAAGTCAAATCCAAAATACCAGATGCTACCTCGTCCCACTGTGAAACCCAAGATAAACATTAAATTGATCAGCAAAGAGTCTCAGCACTATATTCCAAGTGTTTTACAAACTTAAGCAAATAAGTCCTACAAATTAATTGCTATTTTCAGATGGTTCAGACGATCTCACAGTAAACAACTGGAAATAAATGCTACCTAAATATGACAAAGAAGGAGGTTGGCATTTTAAGTCCCAAATTCAAAAACAAAAAAAACAAAAAAAACCACGGATCTTTATTTGATGATTGAAACATCTTTTGGTTAAAAAAGAAAAATTATGCCACCAACAAAAAAAAAGTAATAAAAAATGAAAGTACGACAGTCCCTCCTAAAGTTTCCTGGGTGTGCTTAATATGTCCAGTAACTGCCTAATTGACAATGACAGAATGAATGAGTAATTACAGTGGACACTACAAACTAATATGTGTTCCAGGAAGCAGTTTTACTGAGTTATCTATGAATCATGTGCTGAGCAAAGTTACCCAACTTATGGGCAAACCTTCTTTATGGAAAACTGCTGCATGTTGCCATTTTGAAGAAATAAACCCAAGTAAATTCACAGTGAGACCTTTCTGTCCTACACCAGGAAATCAGAACAATAGTAAATATTCACTAGTGTAAACAACTGGGTCATAAAAATAAATGAATAACATGGTTAAGTTGAGCTATCGGTTTGTAAAAGTTGATGATTTATCACAGAGAATAATTTTACAACTTTTAATACTGCAGAAGAGAGCAGCTTGAAATTGAAGAAAAATCTTAAACTTTTTTGAAATGTCGAGAAATCTCGTGAAGACTCATGCAACGCCCGTGTTCATAGGCTAACCCTGGCTCGGCGGCACTGTCTGGTGGATTGTGTTACCTTTTGAACACAACCACATTAGCCTTGTCCCTCCATAGCCATTCTGTGTGCAATACGTTAGCCTTCTGCTTGTGGTGTACATAGTGTACAGACGAGAGCAGCATCCCATCAAAGTCTGGGCAGTTGCTATGCTATTTTCTGAATTTCAATTTCAAATAAACCCCTTGGTGCTCTTTGCTACACAGAAGATTCACTAACAGGAAAGACACATGCAGTCCAATCTGCTCCCATAACGCATCTTCCTCAAGACCGTTTATTAGTAATCCTGTTGTACAATGCACATTTTTATGTGTGAGTCAGAGAAATGTACAAAAATATAAAGGCCCAACTGCAGTCAAAGTAATATGACCACACAGTCTAAAGAAGTTACAACTTCATGTTCACCTATGTGTCTGGTATATTGGTGCCCAAACACAATCCCCACAGACCACCGACTCTAGTCGAATGTCATTCCTGGATGTTTACGCTGTGTGCAAACAGGCTCAACTCACAGGGGTGATGGGTGGATGGATTGTAGCCTTCTCCCACTGGGTGATGCTGGGCCTGTTGATGCTGTGCCAAGCTGATGCTGTATAACCAGAGGCAAACAACACAGCAACGCTGTAAGTCTTCTGGGGATGTTGTTAGTGCTGCTGCTCACCTAGAGACAGCATAGAGACACAAAACACATCCATGCTGTGCAATCCCTTTATGAAAGAGAGCACCGGGATTCCTATTGCAAATTATATTAAGCTATATTAAGCTATATTAAGCAAATATAACATTTAAATATGGTCATAGTATCACTGGAAACGTAAAAAGACCAAAAGACTGACAGTGGATCAAATGACTATATTCAATTCAATTCATCCATCCAATATCTATACACCACTTAATCCTCACTAGGGTCATGGGGGACTGGAGTCTATCCCAGCCGACTCAGGGTGAAGCCAGGGGACACCCTGGACAGGTCACCAGTCTATCACAGGGCTACACTTAGAGACAGACAACCAAACACACTCACAGTCACACCTACAGACAATTTGGAATCACCAATTAACCTCAACATGATTTTGGACTGTGTGGGAGGAAGCCGGAGAACCCGAAGAGAACCCACGCTGCACGGGGAGAACATGCAAACTCCACGCAGAAAGATTCCAGTGCCCCCACCGGGACGCGAACCAGCGACCTTTTTGATGTGAGGCAACAGTGCTACTAACTGCACCACCCTGCAGCCAATTCAATTCAATTCACTTTTATTTTATTTGTATAGCACAGTTAACAACATATGCCATCTCACAGCGACTAACATGGTAAGGTATAGACCTTACAAATTTAAACAGAGAACCCAACAATCCAAAACTGCCTTCGGACTCCCTCTGAGCAAGCGGTTGGCAACGGTGGGAAAGGATATTGTAGAGGTATAATGACAAATGCACAGAAACATATTATCTAACTTTGTAGTTTCCCATAGTTCTATAAAGCAACTTAGCATTTTTCAGCTAACTGTTTTGTTTTTTTACTGCCCACAACAGTGTTACGGCTCACATCACAACGAGCAGCCAACCGACGTTTTTAACAAAAAATTCTGATAAAGTCATAGTGCACTACCTGTTAAGTTCTATAAATAAGAGAGAAAAAACAGCAGCTAAACAGCTAAAGAGCTGAATATTTTTGTGAGGAGGTGGTGGAAACTAAGCCCGAGGTAACAGCAAAATGAATATTGAATTTGCGTTTGTCAGATGCCAAGACACGCAACTCTGTTGTTTAAATGGGCAACTCTTTGTAAGACAAAAATCCTTTAATATGACAGTAGTACATACATTCTGCTTTAATGCTGTTCTCATACCCACAAGTCACCAGAAAGTCAAATAATCATTACTCATCAATTGAGGTTTTTATTTCAATTCTAGGCCATGATAACACTGAGATTTCTTTATTCTTCTTGAAAAAATGTACATTATCAAGGGCATAGTGTTTTAAATGATAAATGGTCTGCACTTATGTAGCGTTTTTCTACCTTCGTGGTACTCAAAGCGCTTTACAATGTTATCTCATTCACTCATTCACACACAGTCATACACTAATGGTGACAGAGCTGCCATGCAAGGTGCTGCCTGCCATTGGGAGCAACTTCGGGTTCAGTGTCTTGCCCAAGGACACTCCGACTGTGGAGGGGTCAGGGATCAAACCACCTGCCTTGCGATTAGAGGACAACCACTCTATCACCTGAGCCACAGTAAACAGTCATGGCCAGTAAGTTTTATACAGTCATTTCAATTTTGCTTCAAAGTAGAGGCGCAATCAATCATTGATTTGTTTAATGCAACCTATTGGGCTGCAGTTGCTTGGTAACAATGCAACAAAGCAATGCAAATATGGGATTAATGTCTGCTAATGTGTTCCTTTATTTGCACAATGTTTATTAGTGGGAGCTTGTCGGTGTTAAATCAGAAGACTGAAGCTCACTGGGGCACTCCACAGACTTACTTTAAACCCGCTTTACCCACCCTGACACTCTCTGGAATAACACATGAATAGGATTATTTTACAGTTAACAAGGCATGCTGTGGTAAGTTGAGCAAAGCAGTTGTACTATACCACTGTACAAACATATTCTACTGCTGGACCCTGCTTTGGGTCATAGTGCTCTTATTTCAAAACTTTCACTTATGTAAGACTTGTATTTATTTATTCTCCATGTTGGTGGATCAGTGACTAAATCCGCCCTTGCTCAGTTACACTGTACTGATATGCGTGCGTACCCATTCATTCAGGAATCTAGGCCTATTGTTAAATTAAAACTTCCGTCTCTGCCACCTGGTAGTAAATTAGTAGGCTTGTGGAGGAGACTGGCACCGCACGGGCACAAATTTGTACACACATGAGGGGAGAGGGAGGGGGCGAGCTTGTGCGCAATGGAGACGAGAAGAGAGGGGTTTGAGGGGTGGCGGTGGCGGGGGTCCTCTATCGTCAGCCCAGAGAGTGGAGGGAGGGTCCGCCTTGTGGCTTCCTGGCCCCCTGCACCGGACGGGTGTATTCTAGATGAGCATGAAAGCAGCCGGGCGGCGGGGGCCACTGAACGGGTGCAATGTAACGGCGTCGGGTGAGACTGGGACGCAGCCTGAACCGCGCGGGAGGGAGGGTTTAGCCATTAACCACTATTTACCATCAAGGCAAGCTGTGCGGAGCCCCATCGTACATAAAGCGTGCGCACCGGCGTCCACGCCTCAGCCTGAGCGCGTTACCGGGAGGTGGAAGATCCATCCAGCCGTCACACGGAGTCCTTGTGCTCACACTGATCATCACTTCGGCGTGTCCCCTGCTGGACCGCTGACACTGAAAGGTAACTACTACCATGAGCTTCTTTTTTTATTTTTTATTTTTTTATCGGACTACTTGCTGGACATTTGAACTGTAATTTCATGAAAGAGCCTTTATCTGGCGAAATGTGTCACTTGGAGACACAGAGAGTGCAAAACTCCAGCTCCTGCCTTAGATCTGTGTGTGTGTGTGTGTGTGTGTGTGTGTGTGTGTGTGTGTGGCGGTGGTAAAGAAATGACAGGTATGGTTCTGAGACATTCATTTTTTCTAAGTTCAATACTCGTGGCAGTGACATGGGCTCCAGCCCCACAGAAAGCCCTCTGCCCTTGTTTAAATGAGCTGTAGAATAGAATAGGAGGGCTTGTCTATTCAGTCTTGACCAGGGGAGCACTAATTTACGCCTTTGCCATGTTGGGTTCGGGTGGTATTGGTCCTGACTACTAAACAGAGGATTGTTCCAGCGGGGAAAGCCAAAGTCTTTATGCGGATGCCGACACATGCAGCCGGAGAAATGCTGCGTGAAGCCAGCAGCGATGCAAATGGAAGCTGATAGTTTGGCCTTCAAAATAAAAAAAAAAAACTTGCATGTACTTTTTTTTAAATTTATATATTTATTTCATGCTGGGTAAAGGTTCATCTTGATGGCTATTATCTCCAAACTGTGTTGTTATGTCAAAATATTTATTATTATTATTATTAGGTGATTTTTAGATTAGATATTTTTTTTAATTTTAATTTTTTTTAATTACTCAGACAGCGCAAACAGGGAATGGCAAGTAGGAATGGGAATCTTTTTTAATAAAGAAGGTATTAGACAGCTGTTCTTCATGTGAGGCTGCTGTTTTCTAGTAGGAGGAAAGAGTGCAGCTCAGATGTGCAACTTATTAGAATACAAGCTGTGCTTAGTACATGACACAACATGGGCCTTTAATAAGGAGGTCAGAAAGTCCTTATTGTTTTTACATTTTAATGAGAAAAAAAATTAAAACTTCTGTGTTTGCTGTTGAATTGAAAATGAGAGTTTAGTTTTCCCTAGGCTGACTAGGCTATGCTAAAAGCAAGCAGCTGGGGTGTTTATTTAGAAGGGCAGAAGAGGACTAGTTCATTTTGCAGTGCTGTGGCTTGACAGTGGTGTGACTCTCCGCCTCCAGAGGATGTACCCAGCACCTCTGTTCGAATATTTTTAGCAGCCGGGAGGAAATTTGGCGCAGGATGAAGCTTTTTTAAACTCACTGTTGGTCTCTCCTCAATGGTACCTAACGTCAATGCTGGCTGCTGGGCTTGAATAATATGATTGTCATTGTATTTATAACTGTTTTATGAGTGTAACAGAACATTGCAAACATCTCAAAGGCGTCTGTGGTACTCAAAGTGAAGCTAGAAGCATTTATTTGTTAGTGTCCTTTGATTAATTGTAATATACATTTTTACATATAAGCCTCCATTTACCTTGGATTTTGTATTATACTGGAATTAAAAAAAAGTAAGATGTTTTAAACTATGTAATATGTAACAATACCAGATAATAAGAAATGTAAAAATGTTTCCAAAGATAGTGAAGCCTGAGTTTTTATCCATCCATCAATCTGTTATCTCTACACCACTCAATCCTCACCAGGGTTGCAGGGGGCTGGAGTCTATCCCAGCTGACTCAGGCTGAAGGCAGGGGACACCCTGGACAGGTCACCAGGCTATCACAGGGCTACACAGAGAGACCAACAAGCACACTCACATTCACACCTACGGACAATTTAGAATCACAGATTAAGCTCAGAATGTTTTTGGACTGTGGGAGGAAGCCGGAGAACCCGGAGAGAACCCACACTGCACAGGTTTTTCTGTATGGCTTTATCAGAGTTGCGTTGCTACAATAACAGCAGTGATCTTCTGGCTGGTGATATGTAGAAATACACCCTGAATGTTGCTGGATCATGTTTTCATTTAAGACATTTAAGACTGAATAATTAATGAATTTGTTCTTTTCCCAGGTGACTGACCTCTCTGGTTGGAGGGGAACTTTTCCACAGCTGGTAATTCAATCCTCATAGTGTGGATCTTTAAATATCTCCTATAAGAACCTCCCAGCAGCCACGTGTTGTAAGGTGAGACATTCCCAGCCCCGTGCTCCATCAGTCTGACACGATCAGTGGACTGAGAGCATGACCAGTCCGTGGTGCAATCTGGCCACTGCAGAGTTCTGTTTTTACATTTCCACAAGCTCGTGCTGAACTTTAAAGGACTGTTTACTCGTGACTGTAGGGGATTTCTGTGGTGAATCCCCAAGCCCATTGTTGTCCTTTTCCATCTGTTTTGAACCAGCATGCTTTCTGTTTTTTGCTGGCCTACCCTGAGCACCTTGCAGTGAATGGAGAACATACTGGTTCTGCTTCCAAAGCACCGACAGGAACACGGGCTCTGCAGACACACGGCTGCATGTGTCTTGCTGCTAATTATTTCCAACAGAGCCGTTTTCTCCTGGTCTTTAATAGCGACCCCCACTCCCTGTCAGCCTCTTTAATGGGATAAATCAATTGGACTGATCAGGTTCAAAACCAGATCAGGTGGTCAATTTAATTCTGACATCCCCACAAGAATTAGGCCAAGACACACTGACCTGTCTTTCTAAGGCTTCCGCATGGTACTTTGGTCGAAAGAACAAGACAAACTCCCCGACATTGACATGTCCTCCGGGGACATTGAGATAAAGAAGGAGGGAGGCCCTGTGACCCCGGCCTTCCTCGACTCCAACTGCACCGTCCACCCGGTAATCCTCACTAAGGGACCAGAGGAAGTGAGCCCAGGGGCCGGGGGCGAGTTCGAGCTCACTGAGGTCGCATCTTTCACAGAGAGGGCCAGTGAGACTGGGGAGGATGAGGAGAGGTCTGAGATCGTGGTGGCAATAGACTGTCGGGCCAATGCCAAAGGTCAGCGGGAAGAGGATGCTCTTCTGGAGAATGCAAGCCAGAGCAATGAGAGTGATGACACCAGCAACGACCAGAGCCCTGAACCCCCAGTGCCGCTCAAGGAGACCTCTTTTTCCATCGGCCTACAGGTGGTCTTCCCCTTCCTGCTGGCCGGGTTTGGGACAGTGGCAGCAGGAATGGTGCTCGACATTGTCCAAGTAAGTGATCCTAACATTTCTTATACATAGTTAAAGCACACAGCTTCTCTTTAGGAAAAGTGCAGCAAACTTTGATTGAGATTGAGAGTAGATTCTAATGAGCAAATCTTAATAAGGGATCTGTTGTGGCTAATTCCCTTTTAAGTACTCTTGAAAAAGTTCTTGTGGTTCTGCTGTTTAATAACAACAAAGCGTGTGTGGAAATGCAAACTGACAGTTAGAACTTTTGAGTTCTTGCAAAGATGTCCTCCTTTATTTGGAGCATTTTTATGAGCGTTTTAGTGAACTGGTTTAAGAAGGCCTGGTTGCCTTGGCATGTTTTAGTCATTGTGCTGTTGGCCTATCTGTTGGATGGGGCAGTTGTCACACGCCACGGGGGTATTGATATAACCTTTTCCTCCTCTATGGTCTGCCTGCCTGTCCCCAGGGCTGGCACACACTGGTACACAGTGTGTCTCCTAATGACCAGTTACACACCCTTCTGTTTTAAATCTGACATGCTTTGATACCACAGAAACAAGAATAAAGGGTATTTATTGTAGTGCACTGTGTGTCAGGGAGCTGCTGGATTTCAGAGTTAAATTCTTGCTACTTCTTTTTTCCTGTTGACTTACTGCACTAGCTATTATAGCAAAGTTAGCATTGTAGAAGTGCAGGCAAAAGTCGTCCTGACAGCCCATATATTTCTTAAAAGTCAACTTGTTGTGGAGATAAAGCTGGAGGTGTCGGGCTACCAGGAGACCAGTCCGGGCACACTGTGTACATGCATACTGATGCCAACATGGTGGACCCCAGAGACTCAGCCCAGAGATGAGGGGGAGAGGCAGAGGAATAAGTTTATTTTCTTTCAACACCTGAAATGGCAGCACACTACAGCAGAGCTGGAGTCAGAGTGAAAGCAAAATACAATACGCATCAAGGCGTCCATTACTGTGTGGTTTGGTATCCTCTCTAAACCAGGAATGCAGAGGCTTGAGGTTAAGAAATAGTTTTTGTACTGCTTCAACTTAGGCAACATGCTGCTAAAGTTCCTCTAATTTCTAAAGCACTCAGTGCAGCGTTCTTTTAGACCTCTAAAGGAAAGGTAGGGAGATGACTCACATACAGAAAGTAGGTGACCACACTTGTCCTTGTGAACAGATCTGCAAGAAATGCTAGCAGTGAGATGCGGATGAAGCTTGTCTGACATGACTGTTCCATTGAGTTCAGTTGAGCATCTAGCAGGTTGGAGTGCAACCTAATTCCCCCTCCATGCTCTGTGAAACGCTAACTCAGCTAATCCCCGCTGTCCTTGCAGAAAGGTGATTGTCTACCTCTCTGTCAGTGTCTCTCTCTCTGGTTTGGTTGCACTGCACCAGTTCCTCTGCTTTAAGTGAGCTTGAAAACTGTGACATGCTAGAACCTGTAGTTAATGTGCCTGCTTGGTCTAAGATTAGAAGTTGTGACTTGGACTGGTATATAATTTGTTGTTTTTTTTCTGTCACTTTTTATGAGACCTATTTGAAATATAAACTCTTCAACACTGGTGTTTTTGACCATCTACAGCACACACACACAGATTCTGGCCTCGGTCCCACATGAAGTTGGCCCAGAAAGGACTGTCCAGGCTGGTATAGAGGAGCAGGACGTCTGCATAGTTGTGTTTAGTGACTTGGCAGCAGAATGACCTAAAACTGTCTGTCTCTGCCAGGGCCACAAATTCAGGACTGTGAGGGTGATCGGCATAGTTGGACTTCAGGTTAAGTGTGACTTCTAAAGGTCATGTAGTGTTAGTTTTCTTGGGAATACCACAGTCAATGGCCAAATGGTGTCAAATTCTGCCATCTGGTTCTGTTAGCTGCACAGCAAATGTTTATACCGTATATTATCATTATCATCTGTGTATGCGTGTATGTCTGCCTTCTAATCTAACTGTCTATCATACTACCAAAGCAAAAAAAGTAGGACACAGCTTCACTCTCAAAAACAAACAGTCCAAAAATACAGGCACAAGGAAACAGGAAAACACAGTCGACACAAAAGTTTAACACTTGTCAAGCTGTTGTTGCTCACCAGACAACATTTTGGTCCAGCCACATCCACTTGCTTTGTTTTCACACCACTGTAAAACCAGAGCATGGACTGAATTCTCTCAAACAGAATCATCTTTCCAGCTACTGGCTTTATTCCCTGCCTTTAATGGACAAAGTTGAATCCACTTGGGCTCAACTGACCACAACTGTATTTTATTCTTAAAAAAAGAAATTCAAACACTTACTGCTCGTTTTTTTGTCAAGCATGTCAGCTTTCTACATTTGCTAAAGATGTTCTGTCATGACAATCATTAACAATGTGTCAGCTCACAGCTATTAGGACCTGACAATATCCCAGACAGCTGCTTGATGACAACATGACTGATAGAGACGGAAAGGATTAGCAAGTCAGAATGCTTTTAAGTTGCCCCAAACTCTGGCTAATCTTTCACTCTACCAAGGATCCTCAGGAACCTTTGGAAAGCCCCATGTTGCTTATTTGCTTTGCCTCTTGTCAGACTGTTCAGGGTTTACCCTCAGTCAGTCAGTGTTCATTGTTGTTCTTTATTTGCTTCTATTACTGTTCAACACTGCCAGGATGAAAAGAATGAGACAAAGTTTACTAAATTCATCCATGAAAATCATCTCATTTTTATTGATTTTTTCATTTGTTAAATAATTTCTCTGTTTTGTGAGTAGCATACAGGGACTGCATCTGTAGTTTCATTATACAATCTTGTGATGCATGATGACAACTGAATCTTAAATCTTGATTAGGAACTCTACATTCAAGCAACTTGTACACAAAGGGACAGTTACACTGATCAACCTGTTAACCATTCAAACAATCTGCAGTTTGTTGCGTCTTTCTTTCCTGTGTTGGCTGCTGCAGCTGTGTGTCTTTGTCTTTCTCTAATAGTGCAGTTTGCTCTTCATTTGTAAAATATGCCACTGTGGTTTCAGTGGAGCTGTCAAAGTTTGACAGTCTGTTGCCAAGTCTGCTCATAGCCAGGTTCAGAAACCCTGAGTTGACTTAATAAATTGATAAGCAGCTTTGTGTGATCCCTCATCCTAACTGTGTCTAGTGAAGCCAAATAATGAAAAGATACCCCACGCTTGTTCAACTTAAGGCGTCTGTGACGCTGCTGGAGTTGCGTTGACATTGCAAACCTTCAGGTTCAGTTTCCCCCTCAGTACAGCAAGTACAGTGATCACAAATAAAATGGGGCCATGTTACTTAACTGGGCAACCTGACCCTTGTGAGGCTTGCATACCAGAGCTCCTATAGGTCTGTACACAGAGGTACTGGAGTTGTCCAGTAGAGTTCCTAGAACCAAGGAGGTGGCCATGAGGAGGGAGGGCTTGTTTGGCTCAGAGCCAGCGTTCCACGGAGACAACAACATATATCACCACAGGGGAGGCAAAAAGAGAGATAGGGGAGTGAAAAAGAAGTAGAGACAGAGAGAACGCTTGAAAACATGCGACTGTGAAAGAAGAGAGGAGTGCTCACAGAGGTGCTCACAAGGCTGCTGGGCTGGCAGAGGGCAGTGGGCCAAGCTAAAGGGCTGGCTGCTGGAAGGGAGCTCTGCTTGGCCTGATGACAGCTTAGGGAATAGACAAAAGGACTTTAACCCCCACTGGAGAGATGGTGCCACACCTACTGATATAATATATATTAAAGTATAGACAGTCATTATCAGTCCTGTACATCTAAAGCACCCAGTGAAGCACAAATGAGAGCTTGCCAGTGGTAGAAAAGCAGGCCAGCAGTGTTAGAATGTAGCCTCACATTCACCTACTCCTCTATTTTTCTCTCCTTGTCTATTTTTCCCTCTCTGTCTCTTTTCTGTTCTGTGTCGGCCTCTGAATATTGATTCAGCTCCGGGCAGACTGGACTGTAAGTGCTGTCGGCCTGTGGGAGTGGCTCCAAAGATACACACTTTTATTGAGATCGATCGATGGCCTTAGCCTCAGCAATAGCTTTGCAACTGGCCACAGTAGACCACAAACCTGCTATCACTGCATGATGTCTAATAGAGGCAGCAATTTACCACAGTGACAAGCCCAGGGAGTCAAAGGGAATCCGCCATTCAAGTACTGGCCGGCAGCCAGGGAGACAGTTATCAAGGGTCAGGGCCAAAAACACCAGCTGAAAATTTCATTTAGGACCTTCTACTGAAATGGCACACAGACACGTTGTCTTACACATGCTACACATGATTTATAATTGTCCCAAGCAAGCTCCCACCTTACTACGTTGTCCTTTACATTATGCTAGCATAGCCCCTGACTTTGTTTCATGCAATGTCTTTGTTCGTTGGACTAATGCATACAGCAAAATATAGCTGCTGAGAGCTTCTAAGAACACTTGAAGAGTTCATTTGTAAAACCAGATAACTCCATTTTTGTATATTTTCAGAAGATTTAATTTTTTTTTTGTTTGCTTGCGATAATATCAATCAAACTGAAGTTGAGTGGATCTGACTCAGTAGAAATGACATGACAAAAATAGAGATGACTTAAGTTAGATTGATATTGTTTCAGGTAGACGATGGAAAAGTGGGTTCTGAAGGTTTGTGAAGATTGAGTTATCTGTTTCTGCAAATGAAATCTTCGATTGCTTCCAGCAGTGGTCCAAAGCACACTGCCAAAACTACACAGAAATGCTTCAAAGACAACAAGTTGAATGTTCAATTCAGAATTTGTGGCTGGAGATGAAAAGGGCTGTGATCCCTGTGCAACCTGACAGTTTTGTGAAGTTTCACAGGGAAGAAAAATGGGGAATGGAGTAAAGTTACAGTGTCCGCATGTGAAGGGTTGATTGAGACCTGTTCACACACATCACATCTACTAAATACTGACTGGAAGGGGTAAATAGATATGGAATTATCTATTTTACATTTCACTTTTAAAACATTTTTAATTTGCATTCACTTTGACATTGAAGAGCATTTCTTGTTATAGAAACCTGACTTTCTTCATTTTTCAATGTTGAAAACCAATTTAAAGGGACAACTTCCAAGGGGGTGAATGCTTTTTCTTGGCACAGTAGAAAGAGAATGTCCTTGTTCTTAACGTACCTGTGATTGGATTGGAAAGCATCCAGCAATGGGAGTAGGTTTCAGACTTTTACATTGCATTTTAAATGTAGGCAGCAATTCAGAAGTGTGGAACCAGGTTAAGAGTCAAAAGACAACTGTAAAACACTACATGATGAACTTATTCATGTAGCTTCTTCTTGCAGAAAAACTAGAAAATATATTGTATTTATTCAGGAATACCATGCTGTATAGATTTAGATATTAATAGTTAGATTTCAGGTATTCAAATTCGTATAACTGAAAGAGACACAAGACTGGGGAGACTGGAGGCTGAAAGAGGAGGTGATAAGTCATTTCAGCATCATGTCCCACTGACCTTGTTCCTAGTAAAGAAGACCTGACACAATGTGAAAGCTCTATAGATTCTCATCATACAGATTTGTTTTCATCACTGTGTGTTCACTGTGTTGTGCATTGATGTTGTGTACTGATATTACATGGTGGTCATTGCAGCACTGGACAGTGTTTACGGAGATATCAGAGGTGTTCATCCTGGTTCCAGCGCTACTGGGGCTCAAAGGCAACTTAGAGATGACGCTGGCTTCTAGACTTTCCACAGCGGTAAGTAGCACATGTGTGTGCATTTCTTTTAAAGTGTGTGGAATTGTCAGTGTGTATCACTTTCTACCAACATCAGACAGTCAAATTTATAGTACGTGACAGGCAGTGGCGGCTGATCAATACGGGGCACAGGGGCGCCGCCCCACTACTAATGAACACATAGAAAGTAGTTCTCAAACACAATTTTAAATTTGAATTAATTATAACAAAATAATAAGGAAATTAATAATAATGCTCATATTCTTTATTGTTTATTATTAACAGATTTAATATGAGTCTTAAACTGCATGTTTACTAATTTTTCACTTCCTGGATGCGGGGCGCGGCCACATGAGTGTGTATGTAGCTCGAAAAACTTCTCGTGATCATGTGACCTTGGCTTGGGCTCTGATTGGCAGCTGCAGATGTTCTCACGGGGCGCAGCTCGATGCGTCCCAGACCCGTCCACTTTTGCTGTAAACCAATTAATTTATTCTTTATTTGCTCATCTTCTGTCGTTGGATACCAAAGCTGTCCTTTGACAGTCATACGACTACACTTTAAATACATATCTGAGGCATCACACAGCCTTTCCCCTCCTCTTCGACTAGATGACAGCTACTGGCATGATGGCTTAATGCATCAGCCATGCTGTCAATGGAGAAGACGCTGCTCACAGAGAAGAGTGACCTCAGCTGAAAAGTAATAGAGAAGATTGCTGAGCAGAAAGAGAGAAGAGCCAAATTTTTGCTCAAATAGCTCCAGACTGCATTTGCGACCTTTATTTTGAGAATGTGTGAACTGATGAGCACCATGATCATGAAGCTGTATTAGTGTCGCTGTAACCGGCACAGGAAGCTGCTGTGTGGACCACAGTGGTGGAAAGTAGAACTTTTTTGACTTCGGTGTACTGCAGTATTTAAGCTTAAAAATGAGGTCTTCTCGTGAAGAACTGCACGTTTTTCCACTCATAGAAAAGACGACGTGTTGAATACATGTAACTGGGTTTCATCTCAGACAAATCTGATATGAGAACGCCCTAGTTTATTATTCTTAAAGTCATTTTTGGTCGCACACCTGTCAGAGCACACCACAGCCACCAAGCAGCATCTACCACAGCCTGCCACTGGTGACAGGTTGTATTTTATTTCATTATTTTAGATAATCAGCACCCTGTAAACTATTTGTCTATAGATTTTTTGATTTGTTGACTTGAGGTAATGCTTTATCCTTTTAAAAGTTACCCAATCGATCTCATTGTCAGACCCACAGAAGACCCTCTCTAATGACAATCTGTTAACATGTTCATAAGTTTGTTACATGCCAGAAGACACACCATTAGTAAAAGAAGCAGCCAATGCCATGGCTTAGCATTTCCACCTTGAAGCTGCAGTGCACCAGGGTTTAAGGAACCAATCCTGTACATGTGGTTCAAACGTGTATGGCTAAATTACTACAATATTACAACTTGCTGTTGTGCAGTGAACAGTAGTTTTACAGTTTTTGAGCAGAGTTGTCAGTGAGCTGGTGTGCTCGAGCTGGAATTAGTGGGGAGTGTGTACATATCGGCAGGAACGTAGATCTGTGCACTCTAGAGGGAGCAACAGTGTAGTTACATCAAAGTTATTTTAAGGCAGGAAGGTATTATTTTCATGTAATTATGTAACTCTGATGCACAGAGATAAGTTTTTAGGGGCTTAATCAGTGACCGGGGTGGGAGTTTAAAACTGATTGAACTTTGGGTTAAAGGTCATGTTTTCCAGGCGAGGTGGGTTACAGCTCAACTGATAGCAGCATTCTTCACCATTCACATTTTCACTGACCCTGAGCAGCCTATTCACATCATCACAGAGGTGAGCTGTTTAAAGACAAACTTTAAGCGGAGCTGATTATCACCTGTCTCCAAACATTCACTGAGTCACAGGAAATACTTTCGACCAAATGTGTCTGCGTATTGATTAATTTCTTTTTACTATAAACTAGTGACTGAAATAGTGATCTTGCTAACTACCACGGTATGCTGGTGGACCCAATTGCAGGCCAAAGTGTTGTTACAGCTGTCAGACAATATGAGAGCGTATACAAAGTGTAGAATAAATTTACAGACTACAGGGTGAAAAATAAATTAATGCTGACTTCAAATCTAACATAGTTCCTGAAGGAGTCTGTGTTTATTTTAACTAGATACAAAAGGTCTTAGTGGGTCTCACTACCCTGTGTGCTATCAATATTGAAAATCAAATACAAATTAATTTCGCAGATTCTACAGTTTCATTTAGCAGATGCTTTTATCCAAAGCGAAATACAAAACAAATACAAATTATACAGTCAAAAGCTGCTTTGCCAAGGTCCAAGGTTTTTATTGTGCTTCATTTCACAAGTCAAATAATAGTGACATTTAACATTTGTCACTTGTAGTTTCACTGAGCTCTCAGCTATAATCAGCCTCTCTGAGCTAACACTACAAATATCCATTGTATCGCCTTAGGGGTCAATGACCTGACAGCACCTTGTGGTCATGAAGGTATAGTAGAATTAGCTCAGTATTGCTCCTAAGTGCCCAATCCTCACATTCTTTCCACTGGCCAGTGGGAAAAAGGTGACGAAGCTGGTTAGCAATGCAAGCACATGTTCACAAACTTATCCTAGAAAATGTTTGCAGTATGGTAATCCATTTGGCTCCAAGGGACAGCTAAATATCTAAATTATTTTGTTAAAACAAAGCTTGTAGTCAAGAAGTGAAAAGATGAATATTGATAAAATAGTTAAAATAACTTCTGCATAAAGTTTATCAGGTTTTTGTTAGGATTTGTTTGATGCTCTGTGTTCTCTCCACATAAATGCAGAGGGCAGATTGTAAACTAATGTCAGATTGAGAATGTAATTCAACAATGTTTTATCAGACCTTCAACGTTGATTGAACCAGATGTCAATATGTGTTTAATGGTTCCAATCAAGTAATGAGAAGTAGTTTCCACATACAAAATCACTCATTCTAAATCATGCCACATGTTTATGCTACATGGAGCTGATACAACTTGAATAACCCTAATGCTACCATTGTCCATTGTCTTGCCTGTGGGGGTCAATGTATTTACATTTGTCCTATTTGTCAGTCTACATAATTTTCAGTTCAACACGAAAGGATTCTCAAATCCTTCATTACAAAGTAGGCCAGAGTCTGATGCTTGCTGTCTGCTGGCTGGTCCCAGCAGGACCACGTTTCTTTCCCCACTGCTGCTAATTATGAGCAGATTAAAACCAATAGTTTCCTAATGCGCTTATTACTGAAAAAAAATAATATAATCCCTCGTACTGACTGGCTGTCAGAGTTTTCAGTTCACATGACCATGTTTCCTTTTCATTTTTTTTCTTTGATCTTTTTAAACCTCTTGGTCTTTAAAAATTTTACTGAGATGATTAAAACAAACAAGTTGCTTTCTCAGTTCTGTTTTGTCCATTCTCATGTTGTTGAGTCTAATTGATTATTTGTATCTGACTCATGATGTTTGATGGATTACTGGACCTTACATCATCTGCATTGCAACACATTGCAAAAAAAAAGTACAGATCACACTGTATTTGGAGATTGCGACAGCTACAAAAATGTACTTTATTCTCAATTTATGTCTAATAAACATTACAATTTACACTCTGCTCTTAAATGTTCACTTCAAATGTAAACATCGTATTTGCGCCATAGTCAGTGACTGAAATTGAAACAGTTTAAAAAACCTTTCAACCTTTACTGTATGAAACTTATATGAATTATTTAAAGGTTTATAGAAGATAAGATTTGTGTCTGAAAGCGACTATATGTCTTTGCATGTGACGTTCATAGTTGACCAAATGTTCTGCACAGATGTTTGACTTGTCTTATCTGTCTACCTTAAACCTTCTTATCAGTATTTGGGATAGTTTGGCCCCACTCAGAGACAGCATGACTGTCAGATGCCCATGCTCACATGGGGCTGATTGGCGAGGAGCGTGCTCTCATAGTTGTATTCGTGGGCATGCAGCAGATACACAAAGTATAATGATGTACAGGCCTACGCACATGGCAGTCACACTTGTCATGCTGTCAGATATATTAGACGGTGCTACATTGTGCAAAATGTGACAGGAAGAGAAATGACATGCACATTAACACTTAGTCATTGAGCTTATCCCGCTGTGGCTCATCATTGTTGTTCAGCTCTGTAGCCTTTGGGCCAGCAAAGACACAGACAGGGCCAATTATAAGTTAAATTGTTTTGATGGTCCACCAACCCACCAGTCCACTGGAATTTGGCTCACGGAGCGAAGTGGCCGGTACACCACTGGTTACTGGGGCACCTGGTGGTCAAGAGGTGAAAGGGACTAACAAACACAGTATGGTTAATATGGATAGAGAGTCCAAGTCACACCAACATACATAACTAAAATAAACCTTTTAACTTTATAATCATAGACTAGAAAGAAAAAAGCAATAAAAGTGTTAAAGAATCATAAAGCTATAAATTGAAGAGACTTTACATAATATCCAAGTGAAACAGATGAATTTTTAGTTTACAAATAAAAAATATCGGTACTCTTCGCTCCTATATGAACCTATTCCAGCTGCCTAGAGTGTCATGGCTGACAACAGCATCACGAAAGGGTTTTTTTTTCTGCTAAAAGAGAACAACTAGAGGATCTGAAGGGCCACCTTGGGTCATGAATCAATAGTTTGACAGTGGAGTGTCTTACGAACTAATTCTTCTGCTTAATTCAACCCGAGCATGAAGCATACAGATATTCTCACAAGCAGCCTCCCAGTGTCTGACTCTCCTTTCCTATTGTATATGCAAATTACAGAAGACAGAAAGGAAGACAAGCTTGTTGGTTTCTGTCCTCTCACTGGATGGGCATTAGGATCATTGCTCCGGGCACACAGTAGCCCACTGTAGCCACAGCCACTTGACGCTTGAGCCAATCAGTGTGTATGTGTGTGTGTGCAAGACTAGAGATGAGATAAGTGGAGTCGGCCGCAGGGTGGGGGATCAGATCAGAGTGTCTTTGTCCGCAGAACTGATATCTCATTGTTCTGATGGGACCAAGAGTCAACAGCATTTTGTGTATCACCCCCCCCGCCCCCCCATCCCCCACACAATAGGAAATGATCATATGTTGTGTGTTCCTGTGTCTCTTGCAGGCTAATATTGGTCAGATGGACACATCCAAGGACATGTGGAAAATGATCATGGGGAACTTGGCCCTCATCCAGGTAACTCAAACAAGACAATATGCTCAAGCACAGTGTCACAGAGTTTCTTTGACCACAATTACATCAACTGAAAAAAACAGTAGCAGACAATGACTTTACATGTGCTTCCATCAGTGGTCGGATCAGTAGTGGATGAAGAACTCAGACCTTTAAAAAAAACTAATACAATAATGTGTAAATATTGTGTAAAATTGCACTCATCAGTTAAATGTCCTTAACCTGAGAGCCTGACGGATGCACTTCCAGATTCACATACCCTTTTCTCAGTTCAACTGCTCTTTAGGTATTGTAGGGGGGGTGTTGCATGAATCATATAAAACCGCATGACTTGATCTTTCCAACAAATTCAGTTAAATGTCTTTGTGACAAAGTGTCAGCGTGAACAAATATATTTTGATAGACATCAAATTCAATTATAGCTCCACACCCATGACTCTTGTTTGAATGACTCATGAACTCGTCACTGTGTAGATATGTTAATAGTGAGATATGCTAATATTATACTACAAGAAAGAGCAAAACTAGAAATTCCTAAATATACATGTTACATATTTATACATACCAAAGTAATACCAATATGAAGACAGATCAAACTTCTGCGAAACAAAAGCTTTCACCTATTTTCACACTCCTGCTTGTAGGCCTACCACAAATCGAAAGAAACGTCCTCTCTCTGATGACACTAGTTGTTTCTCTGTGCAGGAAAGAGCAATCTGCTTTTGAAAGTACAAAAAATCTCTGCAGTGTCTTCCTCATATAGCTGACATTACAGTCCACTTTATATCAGTAAATGAATGCAAATCAAGAGATCTGTTTTCCAAATCAGTGATCCAATTTTTGGTCAAAAGACAAGCGCAGGTTGCCTTTGAACAGGCAGGCAGTGGCGGTCCACGGTTTCTACAGGTCCCAAGGTGATGCTGCAATTAGGGACCATTTGTTTGGTGGTGGGGATGATAAAATACCTGACGAGTTTGCCATCTCTGAAAGTAGGATACTATATACGAACACCTCAGTGAATTAAACAATGACATTTATGTCTGGTGGGCACTAAGCACTAATTTCTCCACATTTCTAACTTATGGAGTATCCCACCATCATGGTACTTTTATTTCATCGACAAAATCTTCCCAAAACAATGATGATTAGACAAGTCTCCTGGTGGCATCTTATGGTAAGATATGTGTAAAAACCTAGTAATGGCAGAATACAAAACATTGTTTTTCTTGAAATTAATATGAAAAATCAACATGATTGATTATCTAGATAAACTAGACCATAGGTGTCAACTTAGATACATTTGGCCTGGGAATATTGTAAATGTTCTTGTACTCACTGCAGCCAACCAGCATGTCGCCTTCTCTGCTGCTTATATTCCGTCACAGTGCAGTTACTGTACATGCAGTAACAAGTAAGGGTGTAAACATGTCAGCACCACCCCCTCTTTCAAACAACTGGACTTTATATATTATCTTTTATGTTTTTTATTTCCTAAAATTAACTTTTCATTTGGGCTGTGAGGCGGTACTCTCTCCTGATGGTTTGCTGTTTGATGTGGTCTTTTGATTATGTAATATTTGGTGAGTTGATAGTTCCTGGAACACTTTAAACCTGTGTTGACTGGGTGATGACACAACCAGCGGTCATCATGCGCTCACATTAGGTGACCCTGCTGTTCCATGAAGATGGTTGTATTGGAATTGCTGATCTAGTGAATCTGTAACCTGTTGTGGCAATTGTGTAGTTGTGACAAACTATTGGCACTGTGTTTGGAGACAGTAAAGTGTAAAATGTTACCGTTTGTATACATGAAGGCCATGTAAGGTTCGGCAGAGTGCAGACTGACTGATTTCAAGCCTCTCTGAAGATACACGACAGTCTCATACAAGTGGAGTTTTTACATGTTTTATTTATAAGCTACAGGAATCATTTTAATGTGTGTGTGCTTTCAGGTCCAGGCCACGGTGGTGGGATTTCTTGCCTCCATAGCTGCTGTGATCTTTGGTTGGATCCCAGAGGGGCACTTCAGGCTGGGCCACGCAGTGCTGCTGTGTGCTTCCAGTGTGGCCACAGCCTTTATCGCCTCTCTGCTGCTAGGTATGGCCACCACACAGGAAACGAGGCATTTTCACAGTGTACATACATGCTTTTCAAAGTTACAGTTCTCAGCTTCTGTTTCAGTTAAATGCCACTTCACCTCATTAAAGTTCAGTTAAAAGAAACGGTAACCGAAATTTTCCATATTCATTATGTTTCCTACATTCTTTTTCACCTTTTGAGTTTTGACAATGCTCAATTACACCATCTCCATATGCCCTCATAATAATGGTTTTATAGTGTCCAGCAGTGAATGAAAATTTGCATACATTTCCATTTTCTCTTGCTGATTTTTTCAAACTTTGCCCTACATTTGGATTGAAACCTAGCTACTACAGGAATTGTAACATACTGATGTTAAGCAGGTGTAATATTTGCCTCATCTAACTTCACTGTTTAGACCTGATGATTGCATCAGATGAAAATGTCAGCGATTACCAAAGTAATTACAATTTATCCTGAGGAGGACTTTTGCATCTGTACCAATTTATATGAAAATGTAGCAAACACAGATATTTCACTTATAACGGGGAAATTCATCTTCACACCATGTACAAAAATATACTCCACTGTCAGTCCATCAGATAAATTAATATATTTCACTAAAAACGACAAACATCTAATGCTAGTGGCAAATGAAAAGTTTACCCCCTGAAGACTGTCAGTTTCTATAGAAAATTGATAGTTGATATATATCAGTCAAGGCCAAAGTGGTGGATGGAAGATCTGAACAAATTTTTGAACGCTGTATTAATGCTAGTGTAGATAATGATCCTGAAAACTTTTAGTTGAATATCAAATTCTAAGAACTTCAACAAGTCATTGGGATCTGACAAGCCCGATGACTGATGATTAGAATATCACAAGTCAA
>NW_007579240.1:33920-51943 GCF_000690725.1 Stegastes partitus
CTAAAATCCCACAGGTCTCATCATGATCGGCGTGATTGTAGCATCCAGAAAAGTCGGCATCAACCCTGACAACGTGGCCACGCCCATTGCTGCTAGCCTGGGAGACCTGATCACCCTGTCCCTGCTGGCAGGCATCTCAACGGGACTCTACAAAGAGCTAGGTAACATGAGTCACAGTAATGGTACTTATTAGTTTTTATTTAGTTCTTGCCTTTGGGATCCACTGAGCTTTCAGCTCCATGTGAAGACAGTGCCTAATGCAGCCTTTATCTGTGCGTACTGGGCTGATCTGAATGTGGGTCGGGAACATATGAAGCACACTGAGTGCTGAAGTTTAATTTTGTGTTGCAGTTACAGCTTTATAAATACTGATAATTTTCAAATATTTTTGTGGTAGAAGGTGATTTAGTATTTTAAATGCTGCACTTCAGTACAAATGTATTCTTTACTTGAGCACTGACTTGCTGCATGCACTACGGTCTTGAATTAAACTTCTAAATACTAATGAATTGTGCACCTATAATGCAATTAAAGGATCATCCCAGTTGTCACTCAAGTTTAAAATTCTTTATTACCTTTGAAGTTATAAAACACAACAGTATCTATAGATCGTGTGATCTCTAGTTCTGCATTTGGCTGTGTGTGGTAAATACGGATGGATGCTGAACCTGGCTGTGTGTTTCATCATGAGCAACTCTACAACTGTTTTGTTTCTCTGGTTGGCTCTGTGATAGTATCTTCACCAGGGGCATATCCAGCTTCCATCATTTTAACACCAGAGACTGACACATCTAATCACAGAGTTTGGAGAAACCACTTAACGCATCCATCTGTCTGAAAGTCTACAAGCTTTATGGTCTTACTCACTTTAAATGTCAGAGGCATCTGCAAATATTGAGCTTATTTGGTTTCATTTGTTGCAGACACATCACATACAAACACAACTGGTGTTTCATCGTTTGTAGTTGTCTGAAGGTTCCTGCTGAGTCAGTTGAGCTGTAACACTGCCTCCTGCAGGACGGCAGTCCAAATCCAGTCCTGTTAAGTTTTCATCAGCTCAAACTTGTAGTATGTGTCCGCAGAGCCGGAGGCTGCGTTCTCAGGACAGATCGGACTGCGCACTTCTTCTTCAGCTGCATGTTTAGAGCATTTTTTAGACAGCGCCACCTACCGCAATGGATGATCACTAAAGTGCAAAATTTACAGTTTTAAAGGAAGATGTCACCCAAAATATACTTAGAATTTAAAAAGTTCATTCAAGGACTGTTCCACAGAAAGTACAACTTCATGTCCAAGACATTAAAATGCATTAGTAGATATAGCATTGATATAGATATAGGACAAACTGTACACCTCTCTGCTGTGGCAAAGTATATTTTATTTTTCACAATTTTACAAAGCCGAGCAATGGAATGGCCAGTGGCGGTTTTGGTAGCATCTGGTGCATCTTTTAAATACGGGAAAGGATCTCCCTCATTGAGTTGTTATGATGTGCACCTTTAAAACACAAGACAGTTGGTCAAAATGTGCTTTTATTTGATCACTGTGCAAACATAAATAAACCTAAATCAGACCTAATCCTAGAACTGGACCAAGGACATACTAAATGTCTCAACATTACAAAACAATGTCACAATGCAAAGACTTAACTATGAAAACACGTACTGTGGAGGAAAATGTAGTTTCACCGTTTAGCCTTTTTACAGCAGACACTTGGACTCATCACAAGTGGAATCACTGATGACTGAGGTCCATAAAGGTTCTCACCTGTTCAACTATGACAGAGAACCAGCAGCTCTAAGAGGAATGCAGCATTAATACACCTCTGACATAAACTGGGACCAGTTCAAATAGCTGCAACATTATTAACATAATTTAAACTGTAAAACATCAAGTATTGAACAAGCATTCACACTGAAGGTTATTCCTGCTTATTGTAGACCAGCAGTGATCATTTCAACACACTTTTATCATCTGATGAAGTATTAATATGCTGTCTATAGTTAATTATCATCATCTGTGAGCTGAGCTGCCAAAATTGCACTATGACTCGTTCAAACAAATCAGCAAATGAGCTAAGAGTTGTTTTTCCAGCAGCTTTCATCAGATAAAACAGGGTCGTTTGCAGTGTTTAATGAAAAGTTCAAACATGATTTGTCACAGTTTAGCAGGTTAACAACAGCTTTGCTGTGCAAATGAAGACATCAGAAATGTTTAAAACGTTAAACAATAAAACAATTCACCATCGGTACTCACGTTGTGACTGTCGTCCATCATGGTTCTGTGGCACACCACGGCTCCTACAAGTGCGGACCCATTTGAGACTGAGTTTAAGACTGCACACTCAAACACTTATATTTCAATAAGTTAGACGTAATAACTCTATAATGAGCAGATTTTGTGTTGTTCTAGTCAGAACGTCATAGCTTTTTCCTGATGCTTTGTTGAAAATGTAACGTCTGCAAAAACTGTTATTTTCTTTTGTCTTTAATTTGATTTGGATTGAAGGTTAATTAGTCTCAGGTTCCTTTGTCTACGACAAATAACCTGCAACTAATTCACAAAGCACTTCACGAAATAAAATAAAGACTATAGAAACTAAAAACAAATATAGGATATCAAATATCTATCCAAATCATTTTACCCATATAAGTTTTGGGCAAAGATAAGATAAAATAAAACAATTACTATAATCACTGTCATTAATAAAATATTTTTTTCCCAAAACATGAATATTTGACTCATTACAAGAAATGACCCACCAACTGCTTAGTAAAATGTCCTTCAGCATGGGCTTGGTATGTAAATCCATTTCCCTCTTTTTTTTCTTTCCCTTTCAGAGTACAATGACTATGCCAGCCCACTGGTGTGTGCAGTGTTTGTGGCAATGTGCCCCTTATGGGTGCTGATTGCCAGGAAAGTGCCATGTACCAGAGAAGTCCTCTACTCCGGCTGGGAGCCGGTTATTATTGCCATGGCCATCAGCAGGTAGGATTCTTGTCTTTCTATAAACTTTATTGAATCAGGTCAGACATATTGCAACATACAGTTTATGTGCATTACTGACTGCTTTCACTAATCACACTGTTAAAGAGAAACAGGAGAACAACAATGTGATTGCTTTCAGAAAGCCTTTTGTCACAAATTACACTAATAAAGAAAAAAATGCAAGTCAAAAGTGTAATTGCTGATAGCTTTTAGTAATCACACGAATAAAGAGAAACAGCAAAACAACAGCATGACTGCTGATTGTTTACAGCAATCACACTAATATAGAACTAAAAAAACAATTGAAGATGAGTACCAGATGTGCATAGGTGGCAATATTGATAAATTCATTTCAACATCCAAATAAATAACACAAGTCAGACTTTATCAACCATCAGTGTGTATTGGATATGGAACTCTTTAGGTAAAACAAACAACTGTGCAACTGATGGATTAAAATGACCCGAGCTTTTTTGGCCTGTACAGTATCTCCCACAGTGTAACAGTTCATACTCACTATTACATATGAGATGGATCCTTCAGTGTTTTGCATGATTGTTACAGGTTTCTTGTAGATAGAATTGAGGGTGTTTTTTTTTTTTTACCCTGTCTCTAATATATCATTTGTCATTTTATGAGATTAAGCGATTTCCTTTTTTCATTCTGTGACACTCTTGTCTTTTAGTGTTGGTGGTTTGATCCTCGACAAGACGGTCACCAACCCAAACTTTGCTGGCATGGCTGTCTTCACCCCAGTCATCAACGGTGAGGAGTTATAAAACAAACTTTAGATTTTGATAAAACTTAGCAACAGAGAATGAGATACAGAAAGAAAAGGTATGTGACTGATGGAGATGGCAGCTGCCAAAATGAAAATTAGTAACAATAAACAGATAATCTGGCCAAATACTGAAATGTGTGTGTTGAGATGTCAGTGTGCTCCCCCTTCTGTTGTAATAATAGTCAATGTGTCAAATGTATGCCAGATGAAGTATTTGTGTTCATCAGTCCTTTAAAACTAACAGTTAGTTAAGTGGCTTATTGGATATCTCCAAAATACATGTCTTTTAGACATGAGCGTACATTCTTTATTTCATATTCAAAAACAGGAACTTGTATTCATTTATGTGCCAACATCTGTTTTTATCAGTACTCGGGGTGTTTTGTTATATTTTCCATGTTTCCCCTGTGTCTGTACCAGGAGTGGGAGGCAACCTGGTGGCAGTTCAGGCCAGTCGAATCTCCACCTATCTCCACATGAATGGTCTACCGATGGGGGATCCCAACCCCACCCCGAGGAAATGCCCCACACCCTGCACCTCCTTCTTTGGCTCCAGTAAGCTACTGTGCTGCTGTGGAATGTTCCACTGTTTCTGCACACGCTTTGTCTCATAAAAGCAGATCTTGCCATGCATGGATGGATTACTGATGAGGCCTACCAGGCACAAGCCCAGGGGCCCAAGCTATCAGCGGGCCCTGAGTCCAGGGGCTTTAGTCTGAAGTTTTATTTCTTGTGGTCAATCAAATAACTTCAGTAGGATGCAAAATACCAGCCACAAATAAGAACAAAGACATGAAAAACAACTTCGAAATTTCTACAGGCAGACCAAAAATGACCGCAGAGATACAATGCAACTACACAGAGACAAAAATGGCTTCAAAGAGACGCATAGCAACTACAATGAGACGCATAGCAACTACAACGAGACAAAAACAACCAAAGAGACAGAAAACACCAACAAAACTACCAACAGCCACACAAAAACTACTACAAAGATACACAAAACAACAACAAAGAGAGAAAAAGACACTACAAGGACACAGCACAACTACAAAGAGACATAAAATGGTTACAAAGAGAAGCAAACCAATTCTAAATAGACCAAACAATATCAAAGAGAAACATAACTACACAGAGACACACTATCACTACAAAACGATCAAAAAAAAATCACACACAAGAGACACACAAAAGCCTTTAACTGACACCGTTTTGTTGGCTTCTGGTCTGGGTGTTTTTGTCCTAGGAGGCATCTGGAGCCCTTTTACATATCTGTGCTCAGGGGCCCATTGTCTCATAATCCATCCACGTTTCCATGATACCCCCCAGCCTATGTTTTCAGTATTAGCCCCAGCATCTGTCCATAGCTCAAAAAAGCTCAGCAGCAAACTTACATCTCATCATAGTCTGAAAGAAGAAAAGGTTTGACTGCTCCCTATCTCTCTCCCTCTCCCTCTGTTTCTTCAAGGTGTAAACTCTCGTTCAGCCCGTGTGCTCTTCCTCCTGGTTGCCCCAGGTCACCTTGTCTTCCTCTACACCATCAACTCCCTGAGGGGGGGACACACCACCCTAACACCCATCTTCATCACCTTCTACCTGGCTGCTGCACTATTGCAGGTACACATGTGCTTGCCACACCCATTCATACATCCTTATGTGCAAATAAAGAAAGGAAATATCTCATAAAGAAAATAGATGTGTGTTGTTAAAAATGCAGTTTAAATGTTTCTGTAATAGAGCATATAGTGGTCGTAGATTTAAGTAATTCAAATGAAATGAACATGCTTTTTCTGCTAAACTGAGTCAATAAGGTTACTAGCTCTTTTTCACGTACAGCTGCCGACAGGCTCGATAAACCCAAATAACTGTAGAACATTCAGACAACACTGCTGAAGGCTGTGTTTGCAATAAATATCATTCTATTGTGCTTTGTTTTTCTTCAGGTCGTGATCCTGCTTTACCTGGCAGACTGGATGGTCCACTGGATGTGGGGCCGAGGCATGGATCCGGACAACTTCTCAATCCCCTACCTGACTGCCCTCGGTGACCTGCTGGGGACTGGCTTCCTCGCCCTTTGCTTTCACATGCGCTGGTTCATTGGGGACAGAGATACTAATGTGGGCAACTGACTGCAGGCATAGACACATGCACAGAATAAGACCTTTACACATACTGTACGCTTGCACGCATGGGCAGTGATATGCATCACTTGTTTGCCTGAACACTATCTGAAAGTGGACATCTACAAGAAAAGGGCTAATCTCCTGTGGGACTCTGATTGATGGTATAGTGCACATACCATTTCAGCTTCAGGATATTAGGATATAGTTGTACTGCTGACACAGCAACAGCCCAGAAATCCAGACAGAATCTTTGTTTCACCATAGAAACAAGGTAAACATACTTATCTCCATCTCAACCACCCAACAAAGCCCCAAATACCAGGTCTTCCTGACCTGAAGGCTCCACTACTCCTCCTTTGTTTTACATCATAATTGACTTCCACCACTTTTATTATTATACTATTGACAATTATTTTTCGCAAATAATGTGTTTGATATGAATCAATATGTGTTTTATGTGCATGGCCAGTCCTCATTATTTTCAATGGGGACTAAAGCCCTTCTGTTTTTAAAGATCAATTTTTAACACCTGAAACCACAATGACAGACGACAGCAAAAAATATATCCAATCAAGCCTTGAATGCTAATTCACCAAGTGCTATGTCATATAAACAGAAAACATAGGTTTTAGTTTTGACCTTGGGATAACAGGAAACATAAACTGGACCACAAATGTAACTAATGGGCTTGATTTGAGCCAGAACTAGGAAGACCTGAGGTCAGTCCAACAAATGGTTTTTATCAGCCATTCATAAGATTGAACTCTGTTTGTGTTAGTGGTTGAATCGGCTCATTAATATATTTTCTTTAAATGGGGATTGCGTGTTCATTTAGCCCTCACACCTCCTATCGCGTCCACAGAGGTTACACTACTGCAATTTTTGGCCAGATCTGGCATTACTGTGATAATGAAATGTCCTCACTGAGAAAAGTAAGCAAACACTTAAACTTTGGAAAAATAGTATGTGGAAAATGACCATGTGACTGTGACTAGGAGTGTTTTGATAAACTGGAACACAAAAACATGGCTTACTGTTTGTTGCAGCTCACTCATGGATATGCAGAAGTTAGTGAGGTTTTATTTTACAACCAGTTATTTAAGAAGAGAATAGCACCAGATCCCCTGTGTAAAACCACCTATCAGCTCTCTACTACAGCAGGTTAGCTGTTGTTGTGCTTCCTAAGCCAGGCTTACAGTAAGTGACAAGAGGCTCAACGTGCTGCAATTCACTGCACCAAATCCGCAGTCCTTAGCCAATTGAAGGCCACTGTGTTCACACATGGTTCAGAGTGTAAAATTGTGTTAAGTTGCCTTAGCCAGGATTACAGGTGTTCACCCAGTTTCAGCTGGCACAGTTTCACACCAGATGAAAGGTACTGATAGCTGATAGTTTGTGTGGATTTGATTTACTTTATATCGTAAAACTTAATTTCTTCTCATGATGGTACACATAATCATTTCAGTAAAAGATAAACCAATGATGGTGTCAGGTCACAGGAAGTTGTGGCAACCTTTTTAGTATTTTATTGATGCCACTGACCCTTAGATTCTAATTAATCAAAATATAATCATAGTTTTTCAAGCTGTGTAAGAGCCCAGTCAAATCCGAACATATAAATAGCTGTATTAATCAGCTAAATCAGTTCACACCAAAGGAATTGCCTCGCCGCTCGATGTGTTGTTTGACTTCAAAACACAAGCAGCTTATTCACGATGTCGCACCATTCACTTTTATTCCATAAAGTATAAATTGTGACACAGACAAGAAATGGTTTAAAGACCCTGAGTAGACTGTAGTATATTATTTTAATTCAACTGTGGGAACTTACTGTCCTGTTAGCAACTACAAGCTTGATAAGCCTCATGATAAGCTTGCAGTTAAATAGCAAGTCTCATTAGGTGAACTTTTATTTCGGCTTCATAAATCTTTGTTGACATGATGAGAGAACAACATGTCAGGGAATGGTTAAAGACTGGTGGTGCTAGCTTGTTTCCAGTTTGCCAACATTGTAGACATGGAACTTCTGGTCAGAGCATCCTGAGGTTTTACATGCAAATTCCTGACTGGATGCAAATCATCTTGACTGTGTGGAATATGCAGAAAACCGTGACTGTGGTAGTTGTACTGAGCTGCCAACCGCCTATTTCTCAAGGCCCAACATATTTGACTGTTGTAGTTCCTGGTGTTACTGGGTGTGGAGGCAGATTTCATTGCAGAAGTTTTGTCTCTCTTGCAACAAACAAGAATGTTAAATTAAATTCAGTTTTTTTTTTTATACAGCACCAATTCACAACATATTTCATCTCATAGCACTTCACATACTAAGGTAAAGACTTTACAGATTTTAAACAATAGTGTCTCTAATTAGGGATGAACCTGAACCTCTATAAATCACTGATTTACATGAAATCAGGGGTTAGCATAGTGACACATTGGTTTAATCTTCGTGCATGCCCCCCAAATTCCTTTACATTCACAGCCACACAAACTATTTGTCGTCAGATAAGCTGACTAGTGGGTATACAGGTGAGGAAGAGAATAGAAAAGGAAGTTGTGAGTCATTACGACAGACTGTACTGAGTACGTACGTTGGCCCAAGAGAAACCTGCAAGTGATGCTCGACTTATCTGCTCGTCTATTTTGAGAGGGAGCCAGCAGAATGCATGTGCAGAGCACATAGGATGAAATTGCAAAACATAATTATTTGATCTTTTAAAAGTTTTCGTTGTGCTGTTACAGATAATTTCAATGCATCAATTATGTTGAAATTGTGATTTTGTTTAAGTATTCCTTTCCTCCTTTTCTTAATCTTTTTAACTCTTTACACTCATTGATTTGTATCATGGATTTAATTAAGAAAACAACCACTGTAACCATAAAGCAGCTTCTCTCACTGTTCAAACGCTACAGTGTACTGTAATCTGCAAAAGCACCATCAGAGGGCACCGCAGGGATTCTCTGGTCTGTGTGTCCTCTGGTTACAAACCCACACGTGTCCACTCGGAGTCACTGTTCTCAATTTGTGTGCTTTCATACAGTGTTTGAATGGTGTAAAAGCTGCATCCTTCAATCTGTTCACTTTCAGTCTGTATCTTCCACTCTCTTACTGACCAGGTGCCAGTGTTCAGACTCTACATCAATAGAAAGTTGTGAATACTTCTATAAGGGGACAAGTAATGCTTTGTCTATTTATTTTTAGAAGCACACAAAGCAAATTGTATATACTATATTTATTCTATATATAAGGTTGTTTATTTTGTCATTTCCACTCTATTCCTTTGTCGCCACATTGTTGTCAATATTTTCATCTCTTTCTTCTTTGCAAAAGACCACTAGAGCTTTTTGCCTCTCTCCATAATAAAATGGAAGTGAGGCCAATGACTAGCAAGGTGCCTAATACCAGTCTTGACACACCTCACACAGATGCACATATGTCCTGTCGCAACTGGGGAAGCAGAAGAAATAGAATGGATGAATGTCAGAGTCGAGCTTGATTCACAGTAACCAATTAGGAGATAAGTTCCCCACAGAGTAGTGTCTCTTTAATTAGCTTTGATTAATAAAAGATGTACAGTATGTTGATTATGATGTGTAATGTAACAGTGACTTTATATGATGTGGCAGTGGAGAGTAGGGTTGGTAGCATCAGTTACGAGCTTTTGTTCACGTAAATCTGCAGAAATAAGGGTTTTGATTTTGAAAACCTTTCAGCAGTCTACGTCAAAGAGCACCTGGAAAGTCTGGAATCATGTCAAGCCTCGGTAGAGCTAAGACCCACAAATATACCCAAAAGCCTAAAAAGAAAACAAGGTAAAGTGTCTCTTCTTATGATTCCAGATGTTCCCTCTCTGTACCTAACATAGGTAGCCATTCACCAGTAACCCACCTACTGCCTCATTAACTTCAGTGCTTTGACCCCTTGAGCCCCAGAACTCAGTGGGAACCACCCTCAGGCTGCCAACATCCACATCAAGATCAAGTCCTTGACTGTAAACGTCCTCATGTCCTAGTCAGCTTTGCTGCCTTTGAGGAAATTCATGTAAAGACATGCAGTCTAACGGGGTCTGAGGTCTTTGTGTTCAATGTGTGTTCACTTGTAAAAGCCCTCTTCAGTGAAACAGGAGAGAGGCTTTTTCCCTGCAGGACTTTGTAAATTGCTGGAAATAAAGGACTATATTATTTCATACCATCTCTCTGTCTTAGTGTTATTTGTCACATTTACTGTAAATATGTTGGTTATCTAAGTTGGGCAGATATGTCTTTAAATTGTAGAACAAAGGTTTCAGAGCTTTTTACAGCCTGACATGAATTTATCATTTTAAAATGTTGATCAAACTCATGACTATCATGAGCTTCCAGAAACTTAGGTTTGTTTAGAAACTTAGATTTATTTCCTCAGAAAGTATTCACACCGCTTTAGTATGTATAATGTATAGATAAACATAAGTATATTTATATGCATTTTTATATATTAATAGATAAAATATCCGTTTTTCAGATTCAGTCTACACTCAATGACCTATAATGAAGTGAAAACATAGTTTAAGAAATGTTTAACCCCAACCCTAACCCAAATTTCCAAACAATCAAAAGCTGTGATTCCTGATTTACCAAAGGTTATTTATTTATGACCTTTGCTATGTCACTCTAGATAATATTCTGATATTTTTTTCTTTCCTTAATTGTCCTTTAGATGTGTCTACAACTTAATTTGAGTCCTGTAGGACTTATTTATCTATAAAGCCTAATTAAACCAATCAGTTAGTTCAACTCCAGGCATGTCTTAAGGACATAAAGGCCTTGATGACGTGTAATTTTCTTCTCCTAAATTTAGACAAATCTGACGTTATTGTATTCAGCCTTGAACACCTCAGAAACACACTGCCTAACCAGATGGTTAAGCTGGGTGGCGTTGCCTTGGTCTCTGGTTCTACTGTAAGGAACCTTGGAGTTGTTTTTGACCAGGATACTTCCTTTAAGTCACACATGAAGCACATCTGTAGGAGGACCTTCCTTCACCGACGTAATATTGTCAAAATCTAAAGCTTTGAGTGTTCCTAGGAGAACAGAACTGCATTGTGAGATGGAAGTTTAAAACCACTAGGCTAAAGCTAGTCAACTGAGTAATGGCCTTGATCAGCCTTGCAGGTCAGTGGGCTCCAGACTGGCCTTTGGGTGACCCAGCACATTACCGTCTTGGAACTAAGAGCTGTCCTTCATTGCTCTTTGGCAGTTTCTGTCAAGAGCGCAAGGTCACCATGTCATTGTCAGGACAGATAGCACAGTGACTGCAGCGTACATCAACAGACAGTGAAGGCTGGGCTCCCCCATTCTGTGCAAGCTGGCAGCCAAACTATAGCAGTGGGCTCAGCTCCTTTTCTGCTCACTCAGAACACATCATGTCAAGGGGGGCTGCACGCCCAGCAGAGTGAGAACTCAATCCGTAGGTAGTCAAGGAGATTTGGTGTTGCTTTGGTAGGGTGGATGTTGACTTGTTTCCAGTCCAGCTTTCCTGCTTAAGGTTTTATCTGAATTCCACCTGTCTTAGTTGATCACACTGCCTCTTGTGAAGGAGGACTAGCGATTCTGTGTCCTGTCAGGGTTTTGGCTAAGTCAGCCTCAATTTGTGAAGGCCCTTTTCGAAATCTAGGCTGTCCCACCAGGGGTTCGACATGATTCATATATGAACCAAAAGAGTAGCTTGTTAACTATTCAATCGGCAGCATGCACACTGACTACAGACTAGGTTTCATATCTTATCAGCATTCTTTACACACACATACATACATATTTAGCTAAGAAAGACTATTACGTTTATAATGCATTTGCTCTGCAACCTCCAGGTGTTATACATTTACCAATGAAATGCCACAATTCAGATTCTTTCATACTACAGCAGCAGGAAGCAGCTGTTTTTAGAAAATAAAGCTTCTACCAAACTCATTGTACACTATTTATCCTGCACCAAGGACTATAAAGACTAGTTAGTAAAGGAAGGCCTAGTAGGTTAGGGAGGGCAGTTAGTGGTTTATGAGCACAAAACCTGTAACACGAAAGATTAATAATAGAAAACTGTTCAAATAGTACAATGCAATTTACATTTACTCAAAAGACACCAGTCTACTTTAAGGCTAATCAAACATGCTTTGTGAGTTTGAGTAAATGTTCTGAATTTGTGTGTAAGTGGAAACGCTCTTCAAACGGAACAGTCCCGCTTCCTGAATCGCCCCACTTCACATGAATCATGCAATCTCTGACATATGAGACGTTAGTTTAGCAAGCTCAGAGTTCATTCTTTTTGTAACAATAGAATAGAATAGAATAGAATAGAATATACTTTATTTATCCCAGACCTGGGAGATTTACACACCACAGCAGCATCCAAAAATGTAGAAAGTACAAGAAAATAACAATAATTAAGTAATATGCCTCCTGGTGTCCACACACAGCAGGTCCAAGGCCGTACCGTCTCCCGTTGGGCAGTCAGCATGCTGGCTGAATGTGTGGAGAGTGGTAGAGAGATGTTCTATTCTATTCTATTCTATTCTATTCTATTCTATTCTATTCTATTTTGCATATACATCTCATTGGTAAAATAAAAGTGCACTGAGAAATGTACTATTTAATTTATGCCTCTGACACAGACTTCAAAACCCAACTTCAAAAAAAGTATTATATTCTGCATTACACAAACGTGTTGTGATTTCGGCAGGATGATATTCAAAATGTTATGGGAGGATGAGACAGATGTTTTATTTTTATTCTTATCTTGGCCCTATCATGGTCTCTGCTTTCAAACGGTAAATAATCGAAATTAACCACTTTGGTGGGAGGAGGGAGGCAGTTTTTTTTTTTTTTTAAGGGAATGATTTATATTCAGTTGCAAGCACAAGGGAAAACATAAAAGTGGCTTTTGTGACACCACGTGCCCCATTTCATCTACGTTTGAACTGACTGACAACAGAGTCTTTTTTTTTTTTTTTGTCCAAAGTGGATCTTTATTACACAAGAAGGAGTTTTTGGAAACTCTTCTCAAACACTTTCAAAAGTAACAGGAGACACAGAGCCAGACTGACAAGTGAAGGACATCTGACAGGTGAAGGACATCTGACAGGTGTTTATCTTGAGACAATCCCTCTTCATTTTATTACTATACTGCCATCATGTGGCTGAGAGGTGATACTGCCAGAGTGAAAGCCTTTGCAGGCCATACTCTTTCCAAGGTAACCCAGTTCCCATTTGTACATTAACCTAATTGGTCTGTCGAATAGCACTACAAGACTTGCTGCACAGTGATTTGAATCTGGAAGAGTTGGCGTTTTTGGCAAGCTCATAATGATAGTTCATGTGGACTGATGGCAAGCCGACTTTATCTTCGTGCTACTTCCTAGAGTAAACACACAGAGGTGAAAACTATTTATTAGGTAAAGTTTTAAGCTAGTGTAGCAGGCAGCCTAATAGATTATACTCTATTGCATTTACCAGGTGGCTTTTTTCTCTTTTAGAATCTGGACAAATTACACTTTAAAAACACGTACTAATCTGGTTGGACCACTTTTTATGTGGAATACTGTTACTTTTCAGCTATATTGGCTCAAGTCAGGTCTTTGTACATATTTTATCAATTCACAGCTTTCTCAGCTTTTTCAACCCTCTGTGTACTTTCCTCTTATTTTATTTTTTGGGGGTAATTTTTTATAGCTTGAATAGCCAAATCGTTTATTGGATGTTGCTCTCCTTATGTGTCACTTCCTTTCCCAGCTGTTTTTTTTTTTTTTTATGTTTCAAAATCTTTCATCTTTACCTGGCTGCTTTAATTCACCACTAGAGAATTATTTAATCTTATTTTGACCTATCTAATCTGTGTGTGTCCAAAAAAAACGTTTTTGTTTGTTATATTTATATTTATATTTGTCCCAGGTTTCCCACGGCCATCCCAGTCTTGCCACCCCTCCAGCCATCATACATAACCGACTGTGAGGCTAGTTAGAGGTAAACACATGTGCTGGTAGAACTGGAATTACCTACAGTGACTACTATTTATCTGGCAAAACTTTACTGCACAACAATTCTTCTCCATCCATTCCTATGCATTTAAACAGCACAACCAGCCCTCATTCAACCACATACAACAGGGTAGCTCTGACCAACTAGACAATATTTACATTGATTTTCTAGCAATTGACAGGTTTTGTATAACTGTCATTAAAATGGGGATAGACGGTTCATTACAGCGCTTTTACAGAGCTACAAGCTTTTGTAGACTTTTAAAGACTGGAGGGATTAAACTCTACTATAAAGAGCTTTGGAAACAAGTGACACATACTGCTGACAGTACAAGACTGTCCCAGAATCTGCATCCGAAAGAAAGATATTCCAAAGCACGTCTACATGGATATAGTTTGATATTTATACAAGTTGGTGTCCTGAACTAAACAAGAACCTCTTAGACATAAGTGCCCCAACGTGTACTTATCTTACTTCTCTGATCTCTCCTAATCTAAAAAACACATCGTTAGCAACTCTTCCAGATTTTTATTCAAGTGACAAATACTTCAAAAAGCTAATATACTATATATATGAGTCCTTGTGCACTTACTTGAAAGAGACTTCGTGGCCTAAAGCAGTGTGCTGAAAAACCAAACAAACAAACAGACCAAAAGCAGACCTGAGAAGTTGTGTCACTCCAATGTCAGTGATGGCCTCAACCTGAAGCACAGTTATTGTATAACTCTGCCACAAGTCCTCACAAGGTAAACGTCTCCGTGTCACAATGACATGTACACATGCAGAATCGTGTATACTCATCTCCTGAGGACTTATTCTAACCCTGAGCCTACTCTTAACCTAAACCTATCCTGATCTAAATCTAAATTTGCCTTAGTCAAAATCAAGTCTCCATGCTTAGATTCAAAGATTTACCTTTCTTCTCTACCTGTCTTGAGAGGTGAGTCTCCACAACATGTCCCATAACATGAGTAATACACACATACATAGACTCACTTTAATGCCTCTCCAGTTGCTTCTTGCCCTACGAGTAGCTGTAAAAAGCTAATTTGGACATTGAAAGATGTGTACATACCAAGATGTGCAAGACCTTAGTTTTAAAAATGAACTATAGCAAGAAAAGAGCTGCTCATTCCAGTAGCTACAGTAAAGAGATTTTCCCTCAAGTTTAGATATGATGTGTTTAATTTATATTTAGATTCTTTGCAATTTATTTCAAAACCCAACGAATTAAAGAGCTGCTTATTAAACTCGTGTCTGGTCTACCGACATTAAACACCGTGCTCTTGACATAGATAACGTCTTTGAAATTTTTAAAACCACATTTTCCCCATAATGACTGCATGTACTGTGATTCGGCTCAAAACGGAAACACTCGGAAACACTCGGAAATAATGGGCGTGCTTGGCTGTGGTCCGTCTTAACCGGCGGTACAATCGGATGATCCTGGGCGGGCGGAGCTAAGTCGGAGGAAACGGTACTGTTGGCCGACTGCTCCCAAGAATACCGGCGACGAGCACTCATACCCGGCATCATCACTGCGTTCAACTCACGGTGACTACAGCAGCTATCACTCAAGATAAATTTCTGAAGCAAAGCTGAAGTCATTCACGAAACCACGCAACGAAACAAGCGACGTATAAACCAAGCAACACTTACATGCTTCTGCTTCTCGAAATATCGGTGAAGGACTCGGAGATTACTGTGTCAGATAAACCGCTGCAGGATGGAGACGCAGATACATGTGCCTGTCGGGTCGCCGGTAATTAGAAAAATTCCCATTTTTGTGGACGAGCAAAATGTCACGGAGGGGGCGATGAAGCTCATTAAAGAACTGAGACCGGCGTGGGACACGAGCCATGTCAAGACCAAGGTAACGTTAGTCACCAAGCTAGCTGCACACAGTATGCTAGGCTAAGCTAAGATTGACAGCTCGGCAGCATCACCAAGCACCACCAGCTAGCTAGGAGTAGGGCCGTGGAAACATGACCTACTGGCTGCTTTAATTTCTCTTAACTTACAGTAAATTGTTAGTCAGAGTCTTTCCTCGTTTATCAGTGAATACCTCCACTGCTTGATATTCTCTTGCAATAGCAAAAATAACACGCTAGAAAGCAAGGTGCACTCACAATTAAACTTGCACTCTAAGCTACCACAGAAGTAAGAAAGATGGTTATGTGTGGAGCTATTCCAGCTACAGAGAGCTTTATATGTTCAGCGTTCACAACATGTAGGCCAAATATAGCCTGGAAGCCCAGTCCTGCTGTCATCTTAGCGTTAGTGGCCATATGGTGGGGACGTTACGGTCAGGTCGGTTGAGGAACATGGAGATTGTAAGGAGGGAGACACACTTAATGCAGACTGTATGATGTACAGACAATAAGAGCAGATTGTTTTACATGTAGTTGAACTCAGTCTGGTCGTGGATTGGTTCGTCTCTGTGCTGTCTCGTCAGATGTTTGTAATGCAGTGACTGAATGTTAATGACAATGGAAAACAGCTGCTGTGGTTGAGCATGGCCACCCCAGACTGTCTTGATTGTATGTAGTTAACAACGAATATCCTGTTTAACAGTTGGTTAATTGATGCACTTTGTCATTTTTTTAAATTAACCAGTTTCGCTATAAAAATATTTTCAACCTACATGTCAAAACTAAAATGAATAAATTCTTAAATTAAGCTTTCTGGTTGCTTTCTTTTTAAAATGAATTAAGATGATTAGGTGGAATTGTGCACAGAAGCTTAATTTAGTTATTTATTAAATAAATCAATATAAATAGATAGTTTTAGTGACTCATGTCATGCCTCCTGGTAATAAATAAATGCTAACCTATGTTCAGTGTTACCTCTGTAGATATATTACATACGAATTACAAGAAGCTGCCACATTCACACTAATGAAAGTCGCTTTGTGGTGCTTATGCCAAAAAAGTTCTGCACCTGGATGTTTCCAATACGTCTGCAATTTTGCAAACACAGAGCATACTTATGCACTTACATCTCGCTGAAATTGCAAACTTGCAGGATGCAAAGTGAATGTCCAACTTGTAGTAACACAGATGAGCCATCTTAATATTTGTAAAATCTCCCAGAGTCAGAAAAATAAGTTTAATTTTTGTGATGCAATGGCATTGTATAGTCTATGACACAGGATTTTCTGCAGTGCAAACACAACAAGCAGCGAGTGAAATGTGAGGAGATGTTGCACATGACAATTGCTGGCTATAACTTCAAGTGAACGGGTTTCATCTTTGAGTCGAGCAACAAGTTCTCCTTCAAACATCTGTGAGTGAACTCTGCTTGATTCTGGCCATGTAGGAGGATCAAAGAACATGTTTAGTGTGAGTCTGAGGTGTAGTTTTACAACATTAGTAAAAATTGCACAGTGGCTGCTCAGCTTTCAAGACTCACTACGCCTGTACGTTGTAGCTGACGGTGCACTACCAAAGCACTTTTTGCACTTTTGAGTTTCCCTTTCAGGATGTGAGTACGCACACATATAGACTTCTGAGAGTAATTATTTGGGTCAGTGGGTGTGCTGAACATGAAGTCTCATGCTTGACTGAAGTTCTTGACACGGACATTTTCCAGAAAACAAATGACAACTCCAAAGGAAATGTGAACAGTGTAGTTTCACATTTTACTATGCAAAACTACATGACCAAAAGGCAAAGATTAAATAACAGTTGTCTGCAAGTATGTAGATATGTCCCTGTCCTTTAAAGTGAAGGTGTGGCTGCTCAAGTTTCAAACTGTATTAGTTCTGGAACTGGTCTGTTGCTTGCTTGAGAGACTCACTGTGAAGCGAAGCCTGCAATCAGAATGAGCCAGTAATTCATGTTTCAAATAATCACGGTCTAGTGATATGAAGCTTTATCTTAAAGTCAGAGCTCCCACTGCAACATATAGCTACACCCCTACTGTACATGATGGAATGTTAGATGGAACTGGTCGTCTGATTTAAACATTTGGAGTCAATTGTTAGTTAAGCTGCACCACTGATGATCATAAAAATACACTGTTTTTGACCATAGACTGTATAAAAGATGGACGTAGCAACTGGCCCTGAAAAATGAAACCAACCCGAAAGTGTCAAAAACCTGCAATATCACTACGTCCGC
>NW_007579240.1:52283-83387 GCF_000690725.1 Stegastes partitus
GTCAACCAGGAAGTAGCAAAACCCTGGCTTCATTTTCTCAGTGCAGAAACCAACGGGTGACGTCACGGTAGCTACGTCCATCTTTTATACAGTCTATGTTTTTGACACTGTTGAACATAAAACACAGCTCAAATTACTTTACTTAATCTAGAGCTGCGTCTAAAAATTTTCTTCACAATCAGCTAGTTGTTTAACCTGTATAACATAAGCAAATAGTTTCAAATGTCAGTCGCAATTTTCTACAGGCAAAGGTGATTTTGTCAGGAGTCAAAGATCCGACAGAAAATACTGGGCTGGTTGACTGTAAAAAATACTGAACGATTATCAATTATCAAAGTAGTTATGTATCTAGTAATATATCCATCTACTAAGTTTTTAATATCAAATTTACATTTAAAAAAGTATTTACACATAAATAATTTAAAGAGAGTATGGTGGCAGCATAGAATCAGTATGTTACAGATACGATGGCAGCCTTATCTGCGTCTTTGAGTCATGTTTGTAAGAGATGTCAGGATGTTTCTATATTTCATTGTGTTTTGTGGATATTTGGGGTATTGTGAATAGTGTGTGAGAAAAATGGGTTATTTGTATGTGTGTGGGATTTTTGTGCACATTCAAAGCTGATTGTATCGTACATGTTTTTGAGAACAGGTCGTGGAGATGTATGAGGTTAGTGTAGTCATGCACGACATCATATCCTGTTCAGAGCTGCAACGATTATTTCAACATTTGATCAACTGTCAACAACTAAATTAACAGCTGTTTTAATTGTTTAAGCTATATTTAATTAAAAAAAAAATCTAAATTCTCTGATTCTAGGTCTTTATATTTTAATTATTGTCCTTTTTTTTGCCTTATCTTTGGGATGTGAACATTTGTGGACGTCATTTACGGCGTTAGACTTCAAAATTTTTCAGCTTCTTCTGACATTTTGTACACAAACTAAAACAACTAATGTTTTAATCTGGAAGATAATCAACAGATTTATTGACAATGAAAATAGTATCAGACATGTCCTGAGAAAGTCACAAAGATTAGTGCGCCGTGGACTGATATATTTGACATGTTTTAATTTTTACATAATCAAAGCTGATCAAAATCTAAGGTCGTCTTCAACTTCCCCACCAGTCAGTACCTGAAATGAATACACAAGTGTCTAAATTAAGACATTGAAATTGTTGAAATTAAAATGAAAACATAACCTAAAAGTATAACAGTGCTTGCCTTTACCACAGAAGGGTGTAGGGTATTTCCCTATTACAGTGACGTATGTGGTTACTCGACCTCTACTGTTTCAGTATTTTCTTCTTGTGGGAACAGAATACAGGCATAGACCCGAGCTCCTTATTAACAGGGCTACCGACTAGAATAATAGTTTGTATATGTTTCTTTGAGCGATTAATAATTAACCTACAAACACTTGACTCCACAATTTAGAAAATGTTGCCACCTTCTTTAGAAGGACTGCACAATTAATCAGTATTATTACAATCATGATTTTGTCTTTCTTTGACTGTTATTTTGAAAAGGGCCCGACCGATTTATCAGCTGGACGATTAAATCAGCCGATTATAGCCATTTTCAAAATAATCATAATCGGCTGGAGTTTTGCCGATTAATTACAGATATATTCTTAATTTCTCGCAAAACAGTAAATGCTGTTAAATGTCACAGTTGCTTTCATACATTCAATTTGTACAATTTGATTTGTAAAAGGCAAATATTCTCCAAGGCAAAAGCATGTTAAAAAAAAAAAAAAACACTTCAGCAACACCACAAGAAGCTCAGTTTTTGCTGCTTCTTGTTGTCAGCAAGTCAAACTTGGCTCACAGAGATGACGTCGAGTTAAGATAGTTTACGAATGTTCAGCGGTAAGATCCCTCACTCTGCCACAAAGTCTGAAACCAAAACAGCGCACAGAGCTTCACTCTGACGGGTTTTTAGAGAACTACAGAAAACACCTTTCTAAACCTTTTATCCAACTTTTTAACTAACTTGCATTTTTATTAACTTATTCTCATCAACTTTAAACACAGCACAGTCTTTGAGAGAACAGAACATCAGAGGGCTGCATAAATAATATTCTATTAGTAACTTCACTCATTGTGTTGCTTATATACAGCACACCCTGATGGCCTAATATAAAAAGATAAATTCATCAGTACATCTGGTAGCTATATTCATGCTCCATAGGAAGAAAAATGCACAATGCAAATTTAAAATAAAATACCACCATTACAGACATATTAGTTTGGAAAACTTATTTTTTTTACTGATGCATGTTATGTTTAATGCTTTGTTGCATGTTTTTGTGCTTGAAAAATCCTCTCTGTTGTAAAGTTAAACAAACACTAAAGGACAAAGTATTGTGAAACAGCAACATCTTCTGCCTGTGATTCATATCTTTGTTGTTGTAAGAATTAAAGGACCAACAAAGAAGCCATTTTATTTATTATGTTTTTTTTTTAAATTAATCGGCCGGTTAATCGGTTATTGGAATTTTTTTTTGCCAAATATCGGCATCGGCCTCAAAAAACTCCACATCGGTCGGGCCCTGCATCTTCTGCTAGTAGCACATTCCACTCATAGAAAACGACACATGGAGGTAAAGTCACTTTCAGGGAGTCTTGCATCAGAATGCCTTATTTCACTCTTTTCAAAGTCACTTTTGGTCAAACACCTCTCTGAGTTGGATGCACTGCTTTAACTTAGTGGGAGGACTAGAGGCCTCTCTGTCTTTACACAGACTGTAATTTTGGAGCCCTAATTCCTGATGTACGTTTTTAGTTCCAGCCACTACGAAACTGAAAAGTGACATCTGTCTATAACATACTTTCATTATGTGCGTCTTGTTAATCAATCCATTTTAGAAACTTCATTTGTCAGACAAAGAAAAAAATGCAATTCATTATTGGTAAAAGAATCGAGTGACTTATGTATCCTAGCCAGGCGACGGTTTTTGGAATACTTTCGACAGTGGACATTGTAGCACCATTTACTGCCTTCTCTTGTCAGTGCCACAGTTTCAAGTATAATTTGAAAAAGCATAAATTGCTTTATTTGAATGTCAGAAGATGTGTTTTAAATTAGCTGTAATATCTGGTTGTGCTACTAGGTGGAGACCTTGCTGTTGAACACTGTAGCGTCCGTAGGAGGCGCTCAGTTGGACTTGCCTCGGGGAGTTTAGCTAGTAAAATGCAACTACGTGAAAGTGTCTTGCAAGACTAAATGGCTACCTGGCTAGTGCTCTCATGACTTCGGCAAGCAGAAGTGCTAAATGCCCGTCACTTTGAGCCAGCAGCCAATTGCTTTTACCGGACGAGCGACATATGTCACATGACACACGCGTGGGAGCAGTAAACATCATATGACCGCAGTCGGTTAAAGAAATTATTCCAAATTTTCTCCCTGAGTCCAGTACCCAGTTACACACAACTGCAACTGAGAACGTGACAGTGTTTGCTTTGATTTCTACAGACCAGAGTGTCCGAGCTTTTTTTTAATGACTACCACCCTAACAGGCCTTGTATGGAGAGCTGTAGTTGCACAACTGTCAGTGCAGCCTTGAATGATTCCAGAGTTGGTAACAGAATGAGGAAAGTCAGCGAGTAAAGTGAAGAAGAAGTAGTATTTGGTTGAGCTGGGCAGGATGTACTGAAGCAGCAGGACCATTGTTTTGATGTAAGCAGGAAGTGTTAAATTGGGAGCAGTTAAAAAACACTGTTAATAGAAACATCTAATTTGTCCTGACACCTGGACAGAGCAACTTTTACTGTTACAGCAACAGAGCAACTCTTTCCTCTTCCTACTTTGTCATGCTGAAGGCACCCTGAATTATCTCTGCCAAAGGAAGGCAGCTGCAGAACCAAGCCTCATTGATGGGGAAAAATAAGAAGAGTACCTCAATCATTGTCCCATACAAGCAGTATATGTCTGACTGTTTACTTCTGACCGGGGTCCTGTACTACAAAGTGAGATCAACATACCCAGGATATGTTTCAGAGATCCGGATTGACTAACCCTAACAATCACACTCAGGATAGCCGGTCCTGCAACGGTGGTTATCAACTCGATAACTCAACCGAGGTTTGTCTGATTGGAGTATGAGCGCGTGCACATAAAATGGGCGGCGTTATCGGCATCTGACCAATCGCAACTATGGACAAGTCTGGCTGCAGAGCGACTCACTTTACCACAGAGGAGCAGAATATAATCTTAACAAAATATGAAGAATATAAAAACATCATAGGAGCAGAAAGCAGCACCGTTGCAGCAGCCAAAGCCAGGAAGGAATGCTGGCAGGAAACTGCTGATTGTGTGAATGAATACATTTATTAGTTTATAATATAATAAAATCACTGGATCACTGCTCCATCATGAAGGCACGTATCGGATGATAAGCACATCTGAGGATTCCTTTAACTAATGTCCTGCCTAATGTTTAAACTTGTGGCATATCTGACACTTTTTTTCCTTTCAGCTGCAACGCTGGTGGTGTAAAAAGAACGTGGAAACAAATTACGAACAAACTTAAACATAATTCAAAGCAGTGTAGGTTTTTAACATATCCTACAAATACGAGCTTTAATGCTAAAGTCAGTTTACTGCTATGGGGTGATATCAGTATGGAAATAAAATCTGGAATGGCTTTGACATTGTCTGCAGCCAACAGGGAGAAAAATGAATGAAGGAAGACAGGAGCTCGTAGAGATCCTCGTCAGGGTGCGCTGCTTTGCCGGTTCCGAAAAACCCTCACACTCCTCAGTGATCCCTCACAATTCACGCTCTGATGTGTAGCAGGTCTTCTATAAATGCCGGTGATGCCATTTTGTTGATAACTGGTCGTTCTGAAGTTTTATGGGCGAGAACTGACTTTCAGTGGGTGGTGCTTTAATACCCGGTGATCTCAATCTCGAACATAACCTGCTGCAGAGCAGGTTAGCCGTTAAGCATAAGTTACCATGGCGATATACCCCGATAAGAAGGGAACCACCTTCGTAGGACTGAAAACCCAGGATTTAACCTGAAGTTACCTCGATAACCCTAAATCCTGCTTCGTAGTACAGGCCCCGGGTCTAAGCTTATCGCTGTCTATCAATGTATTGATCGCTGGTCTTTGTGGCGTATTGTCTGGCAGGCAGAAGGGATCAGTCATGTGGTAGCAATGGCGTGTATGTTTGTTATGTTCTGCCATAACAGGGATGCCTGTGCGCCCATCTTTGTGGTCAGCCATGTGTGGAATGCCAGATATGCGAGATTGAACATCCGAGCCGGGGGAGATGCAGACAGTGTGTATGTTGTTATTGTGTTTGCTGCAGTGGGAAGAACTGGCCCACCGGTTTCCACTGGAGTGATGCTGTCACTCAGAAACTGAAGGCCTAGCTTCAAATACAGGAGGGTTTTTGCTTGTTCATCATTATGGAAGAAGTATTTGGCTCAGCTTGCTGACAATGCCACCCTGTCAAACAAGTTGTGTATTTTTAACTGCAAACGTGAGATTATACGTGTTATTTCTCTCCAAATTCTAAAAGAGAACTGAGCACTGGGCTGGCAGTCCATAGGGTGAAGGTCCATATGACAGTGGTTTTGTCAAGGATGTTGCTCTGTGCCACGTTTATCCCACAAAGCTGCACAGCATCTGCAGTGCTGATGGAAAAAAAAGAATATTTTCCATCAGACATTGCTCAAAGTAAAAATTTTAATTGTTATTAATATTGTTAAAACAAACAACCCCACTTCTGCTGGCATTACCTGTGTCATTCCCATTTTTGTCATAGCCTATTAACTGGATTATGACAGAACACCCAGTTGGGTCCAAGACAGAACCCTATGGCATATTTTAGGTTTTCTTTAAGAATGTGGAGATAATCTTCCTCCGTCTTTATTCCATTTACTTTGTGTCGAGCACCAGTTCCACTGGCTGCTAAAAATAAAATACTACAGTACGTAATACGACCACCTCCATGCTTGATGGTGGGTTTGGTGTTCTTGGAGTTAAAGGCCTCACATTCTCTCCTCCAAACATATTTCTGATCATTGTGGCCAAATAGCTCAAATTTTGTTGCGTCTCATCACAGAACTTTCCTTCAGTCTGCCTTTTCTTTGTCTAAGTGATCAGCGGCTTAATCTAGACTTAAGGTGCCGCGGCGTCTTGAGCCCATGCTGATGTAGAACACACTTGACTGTGGACACTGACAGCTGTTTTCCAGCAGCTTCTAATTCACTTTTTGGAGTTTCTTGGTGGACTCTTGACTGCCCTGGCCAGCAGTCTCTCAGCAGCAGGTGACAGTTTGTGGTTGTCTTCCTGATCATGGCAGTGACACAACTGTACCATGCACTTTCTACTTCTAAACCATTGTTTGCATCGTTTATCTTATTTGAAATGGCTTCAGGTGACTTTCATGACTTTTTGGATCTGTGCTCAGACTCTCCCACTGCGTGGTTTGTTGCTGAGTCTAATGAGTGTATCAGATGGACCCTATTTAAATTGGCTCAGAGGAGTCAGAAGCTGTAGTTAATTGAAATTACTGACAAGAAGTTAAGTAGCCATGCCACTAAGAAAATTTGATTCGCGCAGCCTTCTACGTCACGATAAACTAATATTTGAAGTATGTATTGTTCTGACCCAGCAGATATTGTCCTTTTCCAAAAGACCTATATTGTCTTTATAAGTGTCTGTCAACTTTCGTTTACGACCGTATAGTAATTAGGCCTCGAAGTGCAAGTATGTGTTAAGTTAATATCTTTTACACATCCTTCTTTATTTCATGTTTACTGATATCTGTTAAAACTATCCTAACGTGATGCTACTCAGCTTGAATAAAACATAAAAACAATCTTTTAATTTCCAAACTTAAATCAGATGATGTTTAGAATGTGCTTTATATAAATAAGTTAAAATGTATGTTTGTTAATGATCTGTCACTTGAATAATTATTTGTTTTTAGCACCTACCCTTTTTATATATTCAACTTTAGTATTAGGAGTTTTTAAATTTTTAACTTACAAGGCACTGTAAAGGATTGTTATTCAATTACGGTTCCCAAAATTACATTTATGAGACTATGAAAAGCCCACATCCTATGAGAGAAGATAATATGACCTATTATGAGACTACATTGTCCATTGCTAAAGCAGCTGATCAAAACTCTGGTGATAATAACTACATATAGTGATGATGCAACATTACTGGACCAGTGGGAGGGTAAGGTGAGAAGAAATGACTGAAAACTCACACCACCATCTTGTCTTTGCACTGCTCATTTTGAATATGTCCTCACCGAAGACTTAAAGGTAGAACTGGATGTTGGATATCATCATCATTCTTGTTAACACTATGTAAGCAGACATGAAACTAAATGTATTAACGACGTATATCCTTTCTAAATTTTCATAGAAAACTGAGTACAGCATCTGGAGTATGATTGATGAACATAAAAACATCTATTGAAAATAAAATTACAATTGAAAATAATTTTAAAGTTGGAAAAAGAATATACTCTGCAAGTCTGGAAGAACCCACAACCTTTCCATTGTTTGCTGGGTACATCAGTATTGCATTTTTTTGTCCAGGCCTGATCTGCAAACTCTCAATACAGCCACCCTGATTTATGCTTCATGCAGCCTGTTCCAGTTCTGAGCATCACTAACATCCCACTGAACTCTGCTGCCATGACATGAGCACATGACTGCAAATTATCCACAAGATTTTCCAGTCTTCAGATTAGCATTTAATTGTAACACGTATTCATTTAAAACACCACAAGATAAAGCTGTCCTTCAGTAGTTGTTTCTCATTCAAATAGTTAACCTGTTTGCAATATGAAAAATTAGCCAAAACGTGGGTTGAAATGTTGTCAGGAACTCTGGAGTAGCAGAGCAGACTTCACTACAAGTTTGTGGAAGGAACTTTACCGTTAACATGAACTGGTTTTAGCGATTCATTATACATAAATGTGTGTGTATATCTATGTGTGTGTGATTACAGAAGATGCCTTCTGGTTCAGATCTCAGCACCACTCAGTGACAACATGGTGAACCCATGTGTAGAACTTATGCACTCCAAATGCAACTCTTTGTCTTAATGTTGGATTACATTTTTTTTGTCATTTGTAAATAAACAACAGAGGAAAAAGCGGTGCAAGAAGAAGTCTAAAATACCACATTATGCCACATGTATTCTTATCCTACCTGTCCCCTCACTTTACGCTTATTGGCATCAGCTGTCACTCAGTTTAGTGACAAGCACAGCTTTAACACCGTTGTCAACTGCCCAAGGAGGATATGAGTGATACATGTGTTTTTGTTATGCAGTGTATGTTTTTTTTTTTTTTTTTTACACTACTAAATAAAACCAAATGTCAGGTAAATGTCTTTTTTTTTTTTTTTTTTCCCTTATAAAAAAAACCAAATGTCAGGTAAATGTCTTTACTTGTATTTTTAGCCAATCCTTTACATACAGTGTGCGCCACTAATCATGTTTAATGTTACAGTCAGTCAGTGGCATGCATACCACCATTCAAAATATTTACTCAAAAATACTCACCTTTGCCTTCAGCTGTCCTTGGCTACGATAGTTGTGAGGAATAACACCTGAGGAAGTCTGTCAAGTGACAACACTGCGGTACATTGCTGGTTGGTGGCAGAAGATGATTTTCATCTGAGTAACTGCCAGCAGAGATCTTGTGAGTCCTGCTTGATCCCTGGGATGAGCTTCAGACTGGATATTACATGATTAGCCAAAAAAAATGCAATAATGAAACACTACAATCAGCAATATTTACAAAACGCATATTAATACTACTTTAATATTACGTTCGGTTTCATGTTCATTGTAATACAGTTTGAATCTAATAAATTAAAATTAAAATTATGAGATTCAGGTAAAAAAAATGATTGCAATGGTTCAAGAAGAACAATTCAAATTCAGTCATTATTTTTCTGAGCATTTTGCTTTTGCTGATCGAGAGAGCGGGCTGCACCTACACGGTGGCTCGGTTGTTGGCACCATCACCTCACAGCGAGAAGGTCCCGTTTCACGTCCCGGAGTTTGCATGTTCTCCCTGTGCAGCATGGGTTCTCACCAGGTTCTCAAGCTTCCTCCCACAGTCCAAAACCATGATTAGGTTAAATGGTGATTCAAAATAGTCCGTAGGTGTGAATGTGACTGCTTGTTTGTCTCGAAGTGTAGCCCTGTGATAGACTGGTGACCTGTCCAGGGTGTCTCCTGCCTTCACCCTGAGTCAGCTGGGATAGACTCCAGCCCCCTGTGACCCTAGTGAGGGTTAAGGTGTATAAATGATGAATGGATGGATGATAGAGCTGAAGAGAGACAAGAAAGGGCGAGCTACAAAGCGGAGGTGACATGCAGCAAAGCACCATGAGCTGTAATCAAGCGAGGCCAATGCGTCAGGGACTGTAGTCCTTTTATATATAGGACACCTGCTTAACCAGTTCCACTGTGAAATACAGTGGTGCCCCCAAATCCATATTGTTACTACAATTATTAAAGTTTAGAAATTCAATTCAAATTAAAGCTGCAAGCAGCGTTGGATGGGTCCTCAGACTTCCACGTGTGTTGGACGCAGCGCAGGTCGAGCTGTGGCCCAACCTGCTTCATATGTGTCCCGAAATTTGTAGTTCTAAGTCAAACGTAGCCCCGATGGGACTTTGTTGAAATAATGTAGAGGGCGCAGTTGAGCTGTGATGCATTTTAGAGCTTAGGGGGGGGGGGGCTTTGTTTTCGTCTTGACCTGCTCCATACGCCTACCACATTTCGTAGCTCTAGGCCAAATGGGCTGGACAGGAGTCCGCTGAAATGTTCAAGGGAGCGCTGTGGAGCCATTTTGCCATTGACATGCCCAGTTGCTTTAAAATCTGAAATTTTTTGCCACTCCTGATGTGTTTGCAAATTTTCATGAGTTTTTGAGCGTGTTTAGGCCCTCAAACATGCATTTGTTTTGTATATTAGATTAGATTAGATAGAACTTTATTGATCTAATCTAATCTAATCTAATCTAATCTAATCTAATCTACAAAACAAATGCGTCGGGAGAAGAATAAAAAAGAAGAAGAACAATTCCTTGCATTCCAAAAGGGTCCTATGCACTTTTAGTGCTAGTACCCTAATTCTGAGATTCAAAATTCAAATTCATGCCATAGATTTTGCAGTTGACAAAATTCAAATACAAATAGAAGTGATTCAAATACAGTTTTTAATGACAGATTTCTGCTCATAATGTGAGAGATAATATGACTTTTTTATCTCTTCCTCCAGCTCTTCACTGATGGAACCACCAACAAGCTAGTGGGCTGCTATGTGGACGACAGTCAAGAGGATGTTGTCTTAGTCCGAGTGTATGGGAACAAGACAGAGCTGATTGTGGACAGAGACAATGAGCTCAAAAGCTTTCAGGTAGTGTTGCTGTGTTTGTGTCAGTAAAAAAAACAGGTGTGTCAGAATTGTGTGTTTTTCATTCTTTTGTCTCTCTGTGTCTGCTGAAGGTTCTACATGCTAACGGTTGTGCTCCCCGCCTCTACTGCACTTTTCAAAATGGCATCTGCTATGAGTTCATGCAAGGAGATGCTCTTGGGACACAGGATGTCCGGGATCCTTCCCTGCTCAGGTCAGAACATGACGGAGTCCTGCTTTTTAGTGACTTAGTGAAGAGGGACCATACCGCTGTGCCTACTGGCTTTGTGTTATTATGTCCTATAGGCTGTGGTTTCTGCTTCCTACATAATAGACTAGACACACATTTCTGTGTCATCACACAGGAAAAAAATGCAAATGCTGCAAACCCATGTGAGTCACATGCAAATAGTACAGGAGCCATACTGTCAACAACAGATGATTAAGAGACAGTTCCAGATAGTTTTGTGCAGAAATGTTGCTCTTGGCCAAAACATTCATCTTAGTCTGTGTGATCTGATATATTTACTTTTTTTAAAATCCACCTCATTCCAGGGACTCTGCATTAGATATTTGTCCTTATTTAACCTTGCAGAGAAACACATTCTCATCCTGTAGGAGGGCAGTCTGTCACTGGATAATATGGATTGTTAATAGCTCAAGAATATTGTAGAATAGCCTTTAATGCAGCCTTTTCATGTTTATATCTCGTAATGATGATAACCTTGTTCGTTCCTTTCCCCCTCAGACTGATAGCCAGAGAAATGGCCCGCATTCATGCCATCCATGCACACAACGGCTGCATCCCAAAACCCAACCTGTGGATCAAGATGCGAAAATACTTTTCCCTTGTGGCCACAGAGTTCACCGAACAGGCCTCCAACGCCAGGTGATTTCTTGCTTCTCAGCTGCCTCTTGTAGTTGCCACTTCCACTCATTACTCTTTACATACTATGATAATGGTGCAAATTGTCCACATTTGCTTCTAACAGTAGTTATGAGGACAGATGCAATTTGCCGTGAGCCGATATCATCAGAGAATACTCAGTGGAGATGTAGTGGTGCTTTGGACAGGTTGGTTTGGCTTTGCATCTTTACTGACAGGGTTAGTGACACATGCTGTTGCATACAGTTGTTTGTAGGAGAAGTAACAGAAGTCGTTCTGCCAAGAACTAAAGTATGAGTGGTCCTGTTCGGTTCATAAAAGCACAAAAAACACTCTTTCCTGGAATTGGAGGCTAAAGAAAGCCTGCTGATACAGCATCGTTCAATACAGAAGGAAGGAGCCTTAGCAATTCAAGTCGCAGCAGGTGTTTTAATAAATATATCAGACTGTAAAACCTGAGATTATACAACTTCTAGAAACTCTGGGAGCAACTTTTGACACGTCCAGCAAAGTGCATTTGATGCCTAGAAGTAGATTCTTAGATTCTATGAAACTGTACTAGTGCATCTCAAAAAACTAGAGCGTTGTAAAAACTTTAGATTTTTTTTAGTTTAATTTTCAAAAGTTAGTTTTCATATGTTCTATATTCAATGCGTGTAAAAGTCAACATTTAAAGCGTTTTTTGTTTTTATTTTGATGATTATGACTTATAGTGCATGAAAATCAGAAATTCAGTATCTTAAATCATTAAAATGGATCCATACAGAAATGTCCAAATTCTGAAAATGGTGTAGATTTGTACAATCAATACTACATATACCCTTACTATGAATTGCTGAATCAGTGTGATGTGGCATGGGGGGATCAGCCTGTGGCTCTGCTGGGGTGTGATTAAAGCCCAAGTTGCTTTGATAGTGCCCTCTGGCTCATCTGCATTTTTGGGTCAAGTGTTTCTTATCTTCGTCTTGACAATACCCCATATGGGGTTCAGGTCTGGTGAGCTGGCTGACCAATCAAGGACAGTAACATCATGGTCAGCAAACCATTTGGTTGTAGTTTTGGCACCATGAACAGATTCTAAGTCTTACTTGAAATTGAAATCAGCATCTCCATAAAGCTTGTCAGCAGCTGGAAGCATGAAGTGCTCTAAAAATCTACTGATGGATGCTGCATTGGCTTTGGACTTGATAAAAAACAGTAGACCAACACTAGCAGATGGCGCCGAGTCACGACAGACTGCTGAAACTTCACACTGGATTTCAAACATATTGGATTCTGTGTGAGTCTAGAATCCAATAAATTTTCATTTTTTTAATTAAGTGATGGAAAATATTACATTTTTTCCCGATGTTCCATTTTTTGAGATGCACTAATATGCCTATTTTATATAAAGAGAAAGGGCAGTTGTTTTGAGTGCAGACTATCAGTGGTTTGGTTTGCATCTTAACACTGGACCTGTTGAGCCTACTAAGTATACCGTTCTGTTACCTGGCCAGCTGCCTAGTCACTGCTGATATCTGTTCTGATGCTATTAGATCAAGTCCAACATGTGGCTTATGTAACTGAAACAATAACAGCCAACTGGATTAGGGAGTCTGAGGAATGCAGTGGGCCAGCAGATGTTCACTTAGGTCTGCGTATCAGGTCACTTTACTCCCTTCTATGGTAACACAGACAGCTAGAGTGTCCTGGTCCTGGACAGCTGACACTAGTTGCACTGCAGTCTGAGAAGCTCACATGTCACCAGACCTTTATATTCTGGTGTAATGCAGATTGCAAATTCAGAATTACCTCCATAAATCAAGAATGTTAGATCAATTGCAACTAAGTCATTGTGGAAGAGGTAGCAAGCCTAGTTGAAAACTCCAAGCAGGGGCTGTGTCCTGAATGTGTATTTGATCCAGCCTCCCACCAGGGTTTCCATCATTCCGTGCTATTAGGCTGACGTCCTCTAAGCTCCCTACTGTTAGTCCAGGTGTTTTAGTGTTGTACGTGGGACTTGGTTGGCTGAGACTTGAGTCAAGTCAGTGACGGCAATAAAATGATACTGATATGTCCCAGCAACAGACACTTTATCAAAAACTAAATTGTTTGATTCAGTGTGTAATAGTTTCACTTCAGTGCATTAAATGCTATAGCCATGAAAGCACCAAGGAAAACACAAAGTTTATTTCCATGAAAAACTCCAAGTGTGCTCCTTCCCCGGCTCATAACAAACTATCATACCTTGATAATAGTGCCCTTTTGCGCTCCTCATCCCCATCTATGCCCACAGTCATCCCCTGGTACAGGCTGTGGTGGGTAAGGACCGGCAGTTGTCCTTGTGAGACAGGCATCAGGTCTGTAAAACACCCATGACCCTGTGTCCCCCAGTGCCTTCACTTAGGTGAATTTCCCTTCTGGGATGAATAAAGTTTTTTTTTTTTTTTTCATTCACTCCCAGCAGCCGGCACCAAGGGAAGCAGGGCTTAATGTCAGGGTGTGCAGAGACCAGTGTGGGGTCCCCATCCAGTCATACTCTGTCCATACCAGCCCTTTGGAACCTTCAGTGCTTTGTAGCACCCTGATCGCCTTCTGGGTGCCTCTGGGTTTTGCTTGCTTTCAAACCTCATTTCAAAAGGCATAGTATCATGACCACAGTGACACCTAAACACTGCCGCACGATGAGAGTTCACTGAGGACTTGTTTCTCTGTACTGTGTTCCTCGGAGCCAGACAGCTATAACCCCCACGGAACCTGTGTGCTGCCTGTACATGTTGGTCTCAGGTGTTTTAACTTCACATATGTTCACAGTCTCCAATGATACCAGAGCAAGGAAAAGCAGTTTATGTTGCTAATAAACAGCTAGTAATAATAATAATAATTGATCAGATTTATATAGTGCTTTTCGAGGCATTCAAAGATGCTTAACACTGTCAATTATTCATTCACTTATTCACCATTGGTAGCTGCGATTGTAGCCATAGCTGCCCTGGGGCAGACTGACAGAGGCATGGCTGCCGTTCTGCACCGACCACAACCTCAAACAATCCATGACGCAGGTTACAGGGTGGAATCGAACCGCCAACCTTCCCATCATTGACCGACTCGCTCTATCACCTGAGCCACAGCCGCCCCAGGCATTAGTGAAAGTTCTCCTGTCACTTTCCTTTGCTGTGCATGTGGGGCCAGTGTGGTGTTTTGCAGACACTTAGTATAATTGTCACAACAAGGCAAGGCAGCATGTGAAAAGCTGACCTTTTCTACATTTCATTTCCTGGACAGAATCCAGCAGGAGGTTCCCAGTAAAGAGGTGCTGGAACAAGAGATGGTGTGGATGAAGGAGCATCTCTCTACACTGGGCTCCCCTGTGGTGCTCTGCCACAATGACCTGCTCTGCAAGAACATTATCCACAACAACAAAGAGGGTAGGTTCCCGCTCTTTAAAATATCACTATTCTGATTTTACTGTCCACAATGCTCCCAACCACTGATGATGAGAAGCTGCAGCAGCGAAAGTAATGCAAACGAATAGTTATTTTAGACTTGTTCTTAGGCTGTAAAGGAATAATTCCTTGTTTAGCCGATGTTTACTTTTCCATTTTCTGCCTGAGGGATTGTTGTGCTATCCTTGACAGAGTCAGACTCTATGGTAGGGCATAGAGAACCTGTTCCAAAATTCTCATCTTAAGGAATCATTTCTAAATTCAAATTTTGATTCTTCTTATTAGTTCCTAAACAAAGCTGAACACACATCTTCCCATCTCCTTAACATGCTCAAACATTGGTGGGCTGCTTAATTAGGTGAACAGCATACTGCGTGACAGTCTTGTGATCGTTTGGATTGTATTGATACCAGTACCAATACCAATACTGCTTGTCAAGAAGCTTAGTGGTACTGAATTACTGACCCAAACACGTACCAGCACCAGTTAATACCGGTACTTAACAATACTCTTATCGATACTACTGTCTTTAATTTAGTGCAGAAAATGAAGACGTGACAAGATTTATTTTTACTACAAAGTGGGCAATTCAACATCTTGTATGACTTTTCATTGACACTGGCCATTCGATTTCCTTTGACAAACTATTTTCACGACTGACAGAGTACGTAAGGTTTCTCTCTTGCCCATGTGTGACTCAATATGTAGCTACTTCTTAGACTGAGCCTACCTTCACAAACTAAGTGAACTGTATAGTTCAGAATGGATGTCCTTGTTCTTGAGCTTCTTTGAAGCCATCAGAAATGGTGAACAAAGAAAATGCAACCATAACAATAGAGAGGAGAACTTTATTCTCTCTCTCCTGTGTTATAGCCCACCCATCAACAGTTTTTGTTCAAGGAAAACATGTTGCCCTGCTGTGGAGAACACTCTTTCTGATGTTGTTGAAGTGGCCTGAACACAACTTCATGTTTTATTTACCATACCTATATACAGTTATCTACAATGCCTAAACCATTTTGATTCCACTGCAGTGAAAGACTTCCATCCTGACAACAAAGCAGAGGCTGCTGCTTGACTCATGTTGTCTGTGGGATTACTAAATGGGAATGTAACACTACACTGTAGAAATGCTTAAATCAATGACAACTGTAACATAGCAAATAACTAATTGTATAGACATATTTGTATAAAATGAACTAGTGTTGTTACCTGAACTTTTAGTTGTGTTCCTCCCGTAACATCTCCATCAGAGGCTCCACGACTGTACGAGCATTATCTGCTTCGCTAAAGCTAATAAACATGCTGCACTGTTTTATATTGATGGAGTGCTGCACTTGTGTTTCATGAGTTTGCTGGTGTTACCTTCTTCACACGCAACTAGCCTTTGACACAAATTGCATGTAGTTGCACTGTTGATAAATCTAGAAAAGTGAGGCCAGACTTTCGATCACCTTGCCCTGTCCATCATCAGATGACTGCAGAGAGCAGCCAGCAGCGGCCCAGCAATGTAACGTCATACCTCTTCGTATGACATTAGTGGCTTTTTCATTAGCTTGAAATAACGTTGCATGATTTATGTCATAAATACTGATAACAGGACCGTTTGTCAAAGGAGCTTAATGGTGCTGAATTACTGACACAATCACAGACCGGGACCAATTAATACAGGTACTCAGTACCTATCCCTAGTGACAGTCGCCTTAACTTTGCACATGCTAAGCTAAAAAACATTTTAAAAAGACAGACTCCGCTATCTTTAAAGTAAGCTAGCCTAGCACACACCAAATTATTCAAAGTTTGAACTGGTACAGCTACACTAATAATTACTTTTTCTAGCTTTGTGTTTTCTGCTGGTAACATTTATCTGTGGTAAATAGTGTTTAATTCAACCCCTGTGATGAATGCAGGATGTCGTAGTAATGTTTCCTGAACAGACACTCTTTGTTTCTCTTCTGTGACAGCAAACCAAATACAAAGACTTTCTTTAACTGTTACACTGAGTGATGCACATTACAGCTGTAACTTTACTACTTCTTATGGTATGCATTTTTCCATGACTGTGTTAACATGCTAGTACTGCCCTCACACTCCGAGAGGGACTCAGTTCCCGTATGAAACCCTCTAGTCTACTTTACAAACTTCCTTAAATGGGATGTGCAGTAAGACTATGGGTGTGCCAACCCCTCTATTTGGAAAAAAACATGGTAACTGCACTGATTATCCACAATATTAAAACCACTCGCAGATGAAGTGAATACCATTGATTATCTCATTACAGTGGCAGCTGCCAAAAGGTGGACTATGTTAGATTGCAGATGAACAGTCAGTTCTTGAAGTTGGTTTGTCCCCTGGTCCCTCCCCTTAAAGCCATTTTAACCAAAAAACAATCCCTTCCTCAACAATGGACAAATCAATAAGCTCACACAACAACACTGCAGAAAGACACTCTTGAGTGATAATTATGACCTGTAAGATGAGAGTCACTTACTGACAGAGTAGCAGAGCTACCATAGTGCTAGCAAGCTTTTTCACCAGCTCTGATGACTGTAATACCATCTGTTATGTGATCCTTTATTGTACATTGCAGCAGCTCCTGCAACATAACCCATATTGCTTCCCTTGACCTAGGATATGGGATGTTTGTCGACTTGTCTGCCAGTTCTGCTCTTGCAACTGAGGTCCAGTCACAATGCAGGCATAATTTAAAAAGAGAATGCATAGTAGTAATAGGTGTATGTGCAAAGGCTTGTGATCAAACATCTTTAATCATGTACATATCATATGGTCAGGTCGCTGACAACTTTTCTATATTGTTCATAAAAAGAATATGAATTGGAGGCAGCTCCATGTTGGCAATAGCGAAGGAGGAGGCATGTTTTCAGGTTGTCCATCCATCCCATTTATGTGAACATGATATCGTTTGAATGCCCTGAAGGTGTTTCTTCATTACAGCTTGCTCAAGCATCCACTTGGAATCAAGGTCAAAAGTACAGATCACTGTGACCTCATAAAACACTGTTTTGGCCAAAAAACTCAAGAATGGATGTGCCAGTTATGAAAGAATTTTACTCAAATAACCAATAGGATAAATAAGTGATGACATTTCATATCCAAATGGTTAAAGGTCACGTCTGGACAGATATGAATGTAAACTGCATATTCATCATATGGCAGAGGCATGCTAGGGCAGGGGGTGACCGTAGTTTGGTTTTGCATTTGTTTTTACACGCCAAAAAGCAAAAGACATTTCAGTATTTTTTTCCACAAAAAAAAAATAAATGTATGTGACGATTTTTAAGAAATGCTGAATTGTCAGATCACCCACCAGTACCATAGCATAGAACTCTGCCCTCACGTGAACCTCAGTGGTTCACCCCCTTCTTCTAAAACTGCAGTTTGACCTTCCCTTCTCCTCTCACAGGTGTTTAGGTAGCAACAGGACATAGAAACCGTGTTTTTCAGCATATGCTCGATAATCTACAGTATATTTGATTTGTTCTCTTGTTGCTCAGGTCATGTTCGCTTTATTGACTATGAATACTCCAGCTACAACTACCAGGCCTTTGACATCGGCAACCACTTCAATGAATTTGCAGGTATGTCAAACCGGAGTATGATTTGCATTTAAGTGGCAATTTTATACTCGTGTGGTGTTGCTTATTGTACAACTATGTGTCCATGTGTGTGGTCAGGCATGGCTGAGCTCGACTATGGACTGTACCCCAGTCGGGAGATGCAGATGGACTGGCTCAAAGTGTACTTGCGGGCATACAAACTCTTCACCAAGAAAACCGAGGAGATCAGTCCACGAGAGCTGGAGACACTCTATGTACAGGTCAACAAGTTTGCTTTGGTGAGGAGAAATATGTTGGCAAACACAATGCACACTGTCTGTTCCACACTCACACTTGTAGTCTCATTTTACTTCACCATAACTGATATCTAATTTGTCTTTCTCAAGGCTTCTCATTTCTTTTGGGGTTTCTGGGCACTCATCCAGGCCAAATACTCGTCCATCGACTTTGACTTCCTCGGGTAAGTTTCTGTGTGTATGTACCTGAAAGGGCTAGCTCTACATGGGGCGACCCCCTATTACCACCACCCCCACCCCCACCTGTGTAGGATGTTGTAAAAGTAATGGGTCAAGCATTTGTCTGAGACTAATCGTAGCATGTGCTAAAGAGCATCATGAAAAACTGAAATCAAAAGCCAACGTGTCTCATTTGTTTTGTGAGGTTGCATACCTAGCACACCTGTAGTGCATACAGATGCTGGGTTTGCCTCTGTGGGTAATTAGCAGTGAGCAAGTAATCAGTAAGTAAGCAAAATCAGCCTATTAGTAATTGGTGTTTAGTTGACCTGTGTACTTAAGCATCTTATCGAAATTGTAATTAAAAAAATAAATAAAACGGGCCCATCAAAAATATTTACCTCCTTTGGAAGTTTTCCCCCTTTTTTTTGCTTTTCAACTTTAAATCTACGAAGTAACGTCAGTTGATTAAAAATATAAAATTTAAAAAGTGATTGTATAAAGATGGTTGTACTGTAGGGACTGTAAGGACCAGTCACTGGTGAACCGCTACTCCTGGCTATCACTACACCAAGAATTCAAAAGAAAACTCCACACAACTACATGAAACGGTTGCTAAAAAGAATAAGTTAGGGGTTGAGTACAAGAAAATTTCCCTCATATATCTGTTTGATTACTGTGAAATCCATCATTAAGAATTGGGAGGAATTTGACACATGCATACATCTGCCCAAAACGGGACTCCACAAAAGCTGAGTGACTGAGTAAGAAAGAGACTAGTGAGAGAGGACATCAAGGCACCTGTGACTCCTCTGAAAGGGCTAAAAGCTTCAGTGGCAAAGATGGGAGAGACTGCGCATAGAACAGCTAGTGTCCAGGTACTTCAGCAGTGAAAGCTTTATGGGAAAGAAAAAGCCACAGTTGAAGCATTTTTGACTTGAGTTCGCCATATGGAGAGGCCATATGGGATACTCTGAAGTGGAAGAAACTTCTTTGGTCTGATGAGAACAAAATGAGCTTTTTCACCATCAGACTAGATGCTTTGTTTGGCAGACACGAAACAGTGCACATCATCACAAACACACCATCCCTATCGTAAAACATGGTGGTGGCAACATCATGATGTGTGCATGCCTCTCATCAGCAGGCCCTGGCAGGCTCGTGAAGGTTGAGGGTAAAATGAATGCAGCAAAGTGTAGGAAAACCTGATGCCGTCTGCAGGAGCACTGTAACTTGGGAGGTGTTCTCTCATGATGCCCATGCAACCTGACAGAGACCTATCACTTATTTTACGTTTTATATTGACATTATTTTCTGTATCATTTTGATATTACTTTGTAGAAATCTTTTTCCATTGTGACATGAAAGGGTCTTTTTTGTAATGTTTTGTCAAAAAAAGCTATATATATATAAAAATAATATGACCGTTATTCAGTGTAGAAAAACAATAAAAGAGGACAATTTCCAAAGGGGGTGAACATTTTATGTAGGCACTGTTGCTGTTGTTTTGCCAAATCTGTAATTTGATTACTCTGTGAGTCAGAACCTTAGTTACCTGAAGTTGTGATTGAATTTCCAAAGTAACATATGGAGTGTTAGCATTAAAGGACAACTTGCTGCTGTCAGAATACTCTTTTAACATCACTGCAGCGGGACCCCTGGGGGGCAGCTAGTGCATGTTTAGATTTATCTCTCCTTGTGTAGTAAGAGAATGACACTACAGGTTCTTAGTTTTCAGGAGCTGTGATTTGTGCTTGTTTGCATCAACTGTCAGAGTGGAAAATAGTTAACCTAGTTTGATAGGCTCTATTTTCAGAGTGGAACACAGACTTAACAGCATGGTGCATCTGCCCAGATGGCTGTCATGAAAGGGAAAAGTACATAAATGCTTTCTCTTGGATCAAATATTTAGGGATTTATTGTGCCACAGTTGACAGTGTGTCTCCTATCAATGACACTTCTCAAATGTCAGTCAGCTACTGTCATGACTATGACTGAACCAGACATTTGATGCCAACGTGTTTGCAGAATATGTGATGGAAGAACGTGTAGACGTATTTAGTATCATTATAATTTATATTTGTCTACATGTAGAAGTGAGAATAAACCCAATTTCAATAGGAGTCTAAGGCTGGAGTCTTCCTTTTGTGCCATTAACCCTGTCTTCCTCTTGTTTCTTGTAGGTATGCAGTGCTACGTTTCAACCAGTACTTCAAGACCAAACCTGCAGTGATGGCCCTACAGATCCCAGAATGAGAGAAGACAGAGGAAGCCAGAAGAACGAGGAGAGAAGAACAGAGCAAGGGTGTAGCAGCTTAAATGCTGGGACTCCCTGTAGGGTGGGGATTCTTCTCTGTGAGCCAGCTGTTGATGGATACTGCTGGGTCTACCTGGCATCTCTTTTCTGCAACAAGCGCAATTACTTTTTCATTCCTCTGCACTTAGCTCCACGTCTGTCATGACAGTTGCTTGAGAATTCCAAAACTTCCATGTGCGTGAGTGTGATTGAATGTGCTTTTAATTTATCATGATAAACCCAAAATGTCTTGCTTTTCTTCTTAGGGCAACTGAACCAGGCATTTTGAGCACAACATTCTGTGTTTAGGGTAGGGCTCACTGACTTGAAACCTGCTTTATTTCTCTGCCATACTGGCGCCAAAATGTTCAGTGGTACTGGTAATGAAGGTCTATTAAGGAGACTTTGATGATGACATTGACATAGTTTGTCTAGCTTGCCCTCTGCGTACTTTATCTATGACTCAGAACCATGGCCTCGTTGTAGTTAGAAACTGACTTTCACCTGGTATTCCTCACATTTTACGTTTGGTGTGTGCAACAAGACCGTTCCTCCTCTGTTTGCCGATGTTTTAATACTCTAATCTGTGTGACCTTTCCTGTTTTTGCTTCATCTTTGGCGTTAAGTGCTTGTAGCTCCAGCGTTTTTGCTCTGAGCTTCCCAGAGATCACCTGTGCATCCTTTGATGCAGTTTGACCTTATGTCAGTACCTCTTCTAGTTTTTCCAAGCCATCTGCTGCTCCTAGAAATATATCACTGATCTTTTCTCTGAGCAAGTGGGCTTTCTGTTTTGAAAGAATAACCCACCAGACTCCTAAGTGTGTGGAACAGCAAATGGACATGTTTTCACAGTCTGTCTTTCAGTTGGATCACTATTGTGTTATAGCAATAAGTGACAGAGAGTTGCTAAATGTACATTTATTTATTTGTGTGTGTGAAGACACTGGATCATTTTACACCTCAGGTCAACAACTCTTCGGTTTGGGCTGCTTTAGCAAGTGTTCTATACTGTAGTACTGAAAGAGGAGGGGGACATAGACGGTTAACAAGAGACCCGTGTAAATGTGACTTTAAACTTTGTGTGCTTTTCTGTCCTCAAGCTGTTTTTCCACCTTTTTGACTTTTATGGTTACAGATAATCGCTCTGTTAAACTTTCCATGTCAACTTTCCAGACCTTGTGTCACCCCTCCATGTCAACTCCTCCTCCACCAGTTTACTCTCTCTTGTGTGAACTCACTCCTCATGAAGGTATCTTTGATCTTCCTCCAGCTTCAGATTTTTTTCCCCAATCTCCCTTTATCTGTTGAAGTTGTGGCTGGAACACCTGGTCCACTGGCCATCTTGACATTGGAGCCCCCACTCAGCCCCGCATTGTATTCCATTTTTGTTCACATCCTGGTTTTGAAGCCAAGATTGGTTACATAATCAGGCATTACATAAGTTACATCTGGGGTCAAAGCAAGTCTAGCTTTCAAAAAGAGGCAGGAATGGGTTATCTGGGGCTGTTTCGCTCTCATTAGACTACCAATTACTTCCATGGAAAAAGATTGCATCACACTCTGTAAGGAATAGAAGTTCTCATTCCCCAATCTGATGACAGCAAAAATGCTAAAACCTTACAAGGCATGCTCTGGATTCTTTGAACTCTGTGTCCACTGTGACGATGCATTCTGTCAAACTGTAGCGTGAATGTTTTACACGAGTTTGTCTATAACTGTTACTGTTCATTTGCCCCTGAACTGTTAAGATGCCTACTGTAGAGATGTTGGCTGTAACCTCTCCAGCACTGAGCAAGTCAACCTGTCTTTTGTTTGTATTCAACTCAGCATCTGACTAAAGTCCGAACTTACCATTACGTTCTGTTTGGCTGTCACTTCTTCAAAAGATAAGGCTTTCATTATTTCAAACAGTTTAATTTGTCTGAAGTAGTTTAAAATAAGTGCTGCCACAGGTCAATAGCTGAACCTTAGAAGTGCTCTCTGCTGGACCACAACACAAACTACTTCAGTCTGATGTTTGAATATTCATTCGAACAGTTTGAATATTCTTTCTTCCCATCTTCAAAGGACCGTGTCAGTTGTTACTTCAATCTCCTTTTTTGTCATGTCGCCTTGACACATACATAAAGCCCGAGGACGCATGTGAAGCATTCGGTGCCTCTTTTGGGCCACCATATTTTTCTTGTAACGTTCTGTGCAATTCTCTAAAATTTGGTAGGCTGAACACACTACTGATCTAGTGTCATAATGCACATCCTCATTTGGCTTTTAATATTAATATTAACTTCTCCTTTTTCTCCACTGACCACTAGGCCTCATGCAGGAACCATCCATATCAGCATTTCTTCCGTTTCGTGTAGAAGTGATATACAGTAGACAACGTTTTGCATTTACCAATTATCTGACAAGTGTGGACACGATTCGTGAATGGCTTGGACCTGTTCCATGATTCCTCCATAGGGTCATCCTATTACAAAAACCAATGATGTTACGTAATATATTGTAATATGTATTCCCCCCTCCATCGTCTCTAAGCATCTAACCTAAGATCAAGCCATTCTGTCTTCACGTCTATAGCAGTGTAGGGCTGCTCCGATGGCACATTGTTGGCAGCCATACTGTTGAGCTGAATTTGTTCTTTTCCTTATGCACTTTGATGCATCTTTCCCCTCCAACATTTTTCTGACTAAATCTTGCACAATTTTGTAGCATTTTGTGGTGTTGCTGATGCTAATGATCACATCGCTAAAAACAACAAATATCCAAACAAATAAAAAATCTGAAACAAGTAATGTACCACACGTTTGTACAGTTAAGTCTTTACCTTAAACACTTGTAGGAGCAAATCCCCACAGGAAATGTTAAAGAGGTGCAGAATAAAAGCACTTGAATCTTGCTGAGTCATGAGACCCATTGATAGTATAAGGGCCATCATAATAAGACATCCTGATCTAGCTTGCTATACACTATTTAAAAAGTCCAGAGCTCTGTTCTGTCTTGTGTTTCACCCCCACACACTCCCCTGAATATTTAGCGCCTCATAGGCCCATAAGGAGGAGACACAGAGATCTGACCTTTGTCCTCCACTGGAGGTGTCATGTAACTGAACGGCTTAATAATTCACTAGATGAACAGCACCAGAACAGACAGACTAACTGATGCTAATGGTTTCAGTCGGGACAGTTAACCTATGATTTTTTTGGAGATTGCATTTGTATTTGACTTGATGATTAGAGCCTTGTCATTGTGAAGTAGATCTCATTTTCAGGCAGTGTGAGACTAAATGTGTTTAAGAGTTGTTTAGGGAAAGAGCAGCTCATATGATGGCACATATTTGGCAGCAAAGAAGCTGTTTTGTCTTGAAAAAGCTCCCCTCACCTACAACATTAGTGCATTTTGACAGTAGTCAAGAGACAGTTCTTTTAGGGGACTTATTGTGAAGTAATCTGCTTAGTAGATTTGCAGAAAAAGGCCAAATGTGTAAACTTGCTGCTTAAACACTCGATCCTAATGCCCTGGTAGGAATTTAGCCTGGGTAAAAAAGGCATTTGAACTCTATGAACATTGACTGGATTGCTCCATTCCCTTAACAGAGTGGACTTCATCTGCTGTTACAGTTCAGGGTTTTTGAAGAAATCTTGCTGTAGGTTTATGTGGTTTCCTTGAAAGTAAGATTTATTATTTTAGCAGATGCGGCTGTTACAGACTAAAGCTACAAATAGGGTGGCTAAATTCAAAGCGCATTCTGCATGCAACTGAGACTGTGCAAAAACTTCAAAATGTCAGCAGCGTTTGGACCTTGGTCCCTTTAACCACCATGTTGTTTGATACTAACAGGTCCAGAGCCAGAATCCTCTTTGTGTAACTGAAATTACTCAACATGCTTCGCACACTGCATTCCTAAATCACTGAAACACTTGGTCTTTGCAGTTTCTTAGGGGAAGTAGCTGCTCTGAAAGAAAAGCTAAGACACAGAACCATACGGTAAATTGACAATCAAACATGGTCCCCACCATTAAAACAGAGTCAGAACAGAAACGTGGAACCTCCTGTCGCTCAGTGTGATTGACGTGTCTTTAAATGATCATCCTACTTCCAGGCTATATATCTTTGTTAAAGTGTTAACTGTAGCCACATGTAACAGTGATGTCACTGCATACTGACACACCCTGGAAAACACATCTACAGCTGCAGGAAGGCAGGTCAAACCACTAGAGGTCCTTGTTCAACATGAAATGGACATCTTAGTCTGAGATATTACTTTGCAGTTCTAACTGGTGAGTCTACAGTTTCCAAATATTTGTGTTTCCTTCTTGGTATTAACAAATCGAATAGCGTTTTCCCCACTTTATCTACAAACTCTTTGAATGTGGGTTTGTTTTAAAAGAATATGGTTGTAAAAGTAACAAGTAATTAGACCTCTAAAGGTGAAGTCTAATTACAATAATTACTACATACAATACACTTTTTTTTGGTCAAATTCAGTGAATATCTCCTCATGGTCTGCTGCGAGTTGAAACAAATCTCATGTTCATACTCAGCTCCAGCTCTGTTAATGGGAAGCAAACAAAGTGGCTCGGACAGATCCACACGACACTATTCCAGTGTGTCCTGTTCATGTTGATGCTTGCACAGAGGACAGGGTGAAGGGGTTAGGGAGGTGAGATGGGGAGCAGTAGACTGTAAATCTGACACATGACAGCTATGTAGAAATGCTAACTAGCTCAATATCAACAATCTTTCACTAGAATTGCACACTTTACCTCTACGTAGGCAAAATTATCTAAAAAAATAATAAAATGAGACCTATGGTAGTTAACCTAACTTTGTTTACCACAAACATAGCTTCAGCATTTCCCACTGGCTGCACGGACAATAAAGTCTGATAGTTTCTTCTCTTTTTTTGTGTTGTTTTTGACATTACTCGATGCAAGGATGACTTTTTAAAATAAGATTGCATACCAGGTACACTGCTTATACAGTCTGTGGTAAAATGACAACAAGCCAAACCGTCAGAAGATTTCCCTGTCATGTTATGACCTGAGTGTTTAAAGCAGTTCATTTATTGAGTAAATCCAGCATCGCTTTTCCCACCTTTTCTGGTTCTAATGAGCTAATTTGCATTGCAGTTGTTTTCAGATTAACTATTTTTCTGTGTGAATGTACCAGTTTAATTTAATGAAAATACAGAAAAATGTGGGTTTTTTTTTTTCTTTGTATGCTGATATTTACTTTTTGTAAACGCTTTGACTTGAAACAGGGCGCTATGTAAAGGGACCCAGCATTCGGCTTCCAGATGTGACTGTAAATGTACTTGTCTAATGATAAAGGAGATGCTGCATTGATGTGTGCGCCTGGCAGAGACAGAGGATGTACATACTGTGTAAAGCTTACTGTACAATGATCCTTCACACCTCTGTGGAAGTTACAAGAGGAATTATTTAACAGTTGTTAGTAAATATTTCCATTAAAAAAGTATAAAATGATTTTTACAAAAGGTGTACAGCTTTTGATTTCTCTGGTGTCAGATTTATTGGAAATGCATTACACTACCAACATGTACCACAGTCATACAGGCCCATATGTCTGGCCCTGACAGGAGTAAGGAAAGAAAACTTCTGGGCCCTTCTGTGAGCTTTCATCGTCATAGTAGTTCCTATACGTTGGTATTTTTATGTCTTTGTAATTTTTACAGGGGAGGCTTTGAAAAATGATTTCCAAACATACTCCGGACTGGATTAAAGTAAATGACCAGAGGAGGGGTTCTGTGAATCTAGTGTGACTCAGCCAGGCTGTCCTACCTACCACAGAATTCAACACCCGGTCTATTGGCTGAAGCTGAGTGGTTGATAACATGTTCAGAGCTTTTGAGTGTGTCAACTGCACAAACCTGAAATTATTTACTGACTAACTGCTTAACTAATGTTTTGTACAATTTGACAAAACTATTTTAGTTCAATTTTTACATTAACAGTTGTTGATAGAATTTTCTCTGTGATAAATACCAATGGATTCATCAATTTTCCAATCTGTGTTCTATTAGCTCAGGGGTGTCAATCTCAAAAACACAGTGGGCCAAAATTTAAAACCTGAACAAAGTCGCGGGCCAACATTGAATAAATGAACCTTTTAATATGGACAGAAACAAATTTTGCTTCAACATTGAATATGGAACAAGCAACGCTTATTACCATACATTATATGTAAGTTAATAGTGGAGACATGCAAAATCAAATTATAAATAAAACACATCAATGGCACAGTGACAGTTGTAGTGTGAAGTCGCTATGCCTACTGTCACAGAGGAGAGGGAGTTTCTGGGTCCTGTCCTGATTGATGTGCCAAAACAACAACAGGGCATTATGGGATTTGTAGTATTAGCGGTGAATGCGCTGTACAGTATAATACTGGGGGCAGCTCTAGTAGTCATTTGGTATTGTCTCGCGGACCAAATATAACTACAAAGAGGGCCAAATTTGGCCCGCGGGCCAGAGTTTGACACCCCTGCATTAGCTGCTGTGCCAGCAGTGTAAAGGGGCCTTGGCTCACATCAGCACAAAATGTAAAAACATATTTATGCTTTTTCTACATCACCAACTGAATGCATGTAGTCCCCGTGGCAGCGCATACTTTATGCAATACTGTCACTGCATGATCGTAGTAGTTTTGTAGGTTTGCAGATATGACATATTCCCATAACTTAGAATCTCTATCGCTCCCAGAGAATCATCAAGAAACCAACTGGTAAAAGTGAGATGCTTGACTTTCTGTGGTGTCATGTGTAGGAAAGAAGCTTAAAATGGGCTCTTACAAAAAAAAACAACTACTTCTTCGAAACAGTATTAATGTCAGAAGGTGGGTAAAACTCATGAAAACTTAAGACAAAGAAAATTACCAAAAAGAAATGGATAAAAAAAAAAAAAGGACGTTTGGCAGAAGGACACGAAATCTCGTAGTCCAGAGATTCTTTTTTAAAAATGGAATACAACTGTATTCTTCCTAATGGAGTAGCACTGAGATACAAGTGCCATACATCAGTACAAATGAAAACTAGAAAAGCACTTAGAGAGCGCAGCCCTCCGCCAAGCAGCTCACTTCCATCCATATTGTGATTTCCAGCCATTGTTAAAGTCCTGCATTCATTTTATCCACACTATTAGATTCATGGATAATCAAAACATAGCTTTAGCATTTGAATTGACATTGATATCATTAATAACAAGCTGACTGAGTGATGAACGGTCGTTCTGTACTCGCAAATATTGTTAGACCCGATTCTTTAGTTGGAAGCCCAAGAACAAACCGGAGAACTCTTCAGTTCTCAGATGTAGAATTTATTTAGGTCACAGGTAAAGTTTTGCAGCGCTGGAATTCAGAGGGACAGACAGGAATCCCATCTCCAGCTGAACTGAGTTGTTTTTGGGTTCAGGTTACAGATATGTTCTTGGGCTGGGACTGCCCCGTACAGAACAGTCAGAGGTTGGACTTGTACGCTACTGAGTTTAATTGGCCAGTTACTGTGACATGAACAGGCTAACCACTGTTCATGTGGAAGTTCACTGAAATGTAAACACAAACTGCTTGGATCAAATAAAAGTGTGTGTGTTTCGAAGGCGTGTATCTGAAGCAACTGATTGAAAAGAGGAATTTCCGCTGTCTCCCACTATGTGAACCAGTTCTAACCGGCCATGTTATCTTCAAGGATTGTGCTCAGTAGAAAAAAGCAAAACAGGTTCAGTGGAAAGATACTGGTTCAGAATACATAATAGCTCGAAACATACAGGTGCTGGTCATACAATTAGAATATCATGAAAAAGTTTATTTCAGTAATTCCATTCAAAAAGTGAAACTTGTATATTATATTCATTCATTAGACACAGACTGATATATTCCAAATGCTTATTTCTTTGAATTTTGATGAGTATACCTAAATACTAATGAAAATCCCAAATTCAGTATCTCAGAAAATTAGAAAATTGTGGAACGGTTCCATATTGAAGACACCTGGTGCCACGCTCTAATCAGCTAATTAACTCAAAGCACCTGCAAAGGCCTTTAAATGGTCCCTCAGTCTAGTTCTGTAGGCTACACAATCATGGGGAAGACTACTGACCTGATAGTTGTCCAAAAGACGACTATTGACACCTTGTACAAGGAGGGCAAGAGACAAAAGATCATTGCTAAAGAGGCTGGCTGTTCACAGAGCTCTGTGTCCAAAATAGAGAGGCAAAGGGAAGGAAAAGATGTGGTAGAAAATAGTGTACAAGCAATAGGGACAACCGCACTCTGGAGAGGATTGTGAAACGAAACCCACTCAAAAATGTGGGGGAGGTTCACAAAGAGTGGACTGCAGCTGGAGTCAGTGCTTCAAGAACCACCACGCACAGACGTATGCAGGACATGGGTTTCAGCTGTCGCATTCCTTGTGTCAAGCCACTCTTGAGCAAGAGACAGAAGCGTCTCGCCTGGGCTAAAGACCAAAAGGACCGGACTGCTGCTGAGTGGTCCAAAGTTATGTTCTCTGATGAAAGTACATTTTGCATGTCCTTTGGAAATCAAGGTCCCAGAGTCTGGAGGAAGAGAGGAGAGGCACAGAATCCACGTTGCTTGAGGTCGAGTGTAAAGTTTCCACAGTCAGTGATGGTTTGGGGTGTCATGTCATCTGCTGGTGTTGGTCCACTCTGTTTTCTGAGGTTCAAGGTCAATGCAGCCGTCTACCAGGAAGCTTTAGAGTTTGCAGCGTTTTCTTCTTGCAGCGCGTTTCTGTTTATATGCAGCCCGTTTGTGTATATGTACGTCATTTGCCCCCGTCGGCCACCGTATTGCACACTCATCACTAAACTGAACAAAGCTGCACAAAAATTTACAAACTGTTTCCTCTACAGCACCGACATATCATCACTTGCTGATCCGAAGATAAAATTCACAAAAACAGTTTTCTGCTAGCGATCAGATTTATTGTTTTTTTTAGTAACACACAGAGTAACAAACACACTAACAAAAATGGATTAGTTTTCACATTTCAGCTGTTACTGAGACTAGTTTGTCATCTTGGCAATAGAATCAAATGCTTTTATCAAATCAAATATTGAAATGTAATATATTGTCACTGTTGGTTAAATATAGATTCTTAATCATGTTCTGATTTTGTGATTATCCATTTGTTATGTCTTGTATTAAGCCATCTCTTTCTTTGCCGCCTTAGTTTTTCCAACAACGAGAAGCTCCCTGGACATCGCCGCTCTGTTCAGCTGACTTTCTCTCATGACTGATCGTGTTGCCTCATAGGAGTCCTCCAAAAACGAATGTCCTTGGACAGAGTAGCTGATGTGGGACCAGGTGAGGATGTTGCCCTGCTCTGACCTGAAAACACAAACACACACATTACAGACGGAAGGAGGTCACATGTGCACCAACGGTACATGGATATACGAGGTGTGTCAGAAAGGTTCCACGACTGGTGTCACAAAAGATATATTTCAAACCCAAACTATGAGTTTTCCCCTTCAGACCATCAACCAGCACGTCTACAAAGAGATCCTGCAGCGTTTGCCAGTGAGGTTCTTCAATTCAATTCAATTCAATTCAATTCAATTCAATTCAATTCAATTCTCTCGTGAGGAAAGTTAGCCAATGGTCATACCAACTAGCTGTTACAGTTGTGTCTTTGTTTGTATTTTTTTAAACAAGTCACAATCGTATATTTCCATTTCCAATACTTTTTGAGATTTAAAAAAATATATATTGATAATTGCCGGTCATACACTTACGATATCTCAGAAACCTTTAAAGATGAAAGCCTAGTGTTTCATACTGAAACGTATTCTAAATGTTTTGTTTTTACTGTGACATGCACAGACATATGGCTCAGAAAACATCACCATGACTTCTGCATTATCAACTTAATTTGGCGATGTCTGCCTAAAGATGGGACTTTCCACGAAATGCTTCAAGTTTGATGCATGACAGAAGTTTGGAGCCTTGTTTCAGAAACACACAGGTTCGTACCAGTAGGACGATTCAGTCATGTAGTTGTAGACGTCTTTATAG
>NW_007579240.1:83698-109935 GCF_000690725.1 Stegastes partitus
ATTTTTGTTGATACAATTTTATTGACCAGCATCTAAACCAATCAGTCGTTAGATCAGGTGAGGTGCCAATCACTTCCTAGCATGCATCAGCTCGCTCCATAAGGATTATCTCTGACAACGTTTGCATACTTTAAGAGCAAGTAGGGATCGAACTGAACAGAACTCAAGGTTCACCTGGAACAAGCCTGTTAATATGCATGTAAATAGGAGTTAGAGGTAGTGTCGCCATCCATTTGTCGACATAAACATGCATCTGCTGCCACACTAGATGAGTTTCTATCTAAATTTAGAGTCAATTTTAACTAAACTTTAGGAAATGCTGCATAACAAAAAGAAACACCTTTTTGTATTTAGCATGATCATGTCAATATCAGTACGGCTGCAATCAACCAACAAAAAACTTGCTTGACTGAAACCGTACCTACTCCTACTTAAAAAAACAAAAGTTACCCTGAGATGAACTAAAGCGACTGAGCACACGCTACCTGCCGGCCTCATTAGCCTCAATTCATTGTAAATACACAAAAGAAAAGCTACTATTTGCAGCATGTCGACTGAGATGCTGATAACAGACTTATTTCTGATCATTTCATAACCAAATGTGTTCCCATTGTTTTTGTCATATTTCGTTACTATTTCTCCAAATCTTGTAATGAACTTACTTACTGCGATACTTACACTGATGATACCTGTGTTGGGGTTTTAGGGGTTTTACAGCAAACTACCAAAAATCTCACCTGACTAGGCATCACCTTCCTGATGCTCATGAACGGTCCGTCGAACAGCTGGATGACTCTCTTGTTGCTGTCTATGGTGAGACAGACGCTGGTCCAGGCACTTGGCGGGAGGCCGGGCCAGATTCTGATGTTGGGTTGCAGTTTGACAACGGTGGAACAGTAATATTTTACCTCATACGAAGTGGGGTAATTGACTCCAAGGCTCAGAAATCTGCCGGATGGACTGAGTGTGAAGATTGTGGGCCTTTTTTCATCCAGATAGTCGATCATGAAACGCAGACACACTGACACACCTGCAGGGTTCAGATGGAGAGCGTCAGCTCACAAACTTACCAAAGCTAAGAAAAGAACAGTTTGGGTTGAATTAGTCCATGAGTTTTTTCTTTTCTTTTTTCTTTTTTTTTTTTAAAGGAGAATACACAACAAATGCACAATACATACAACACACAACAGAAGAAAACCTGTGCAACAATGTATTGCGTAAGACATGGGTGTATGGCAACAAAGACAAAGGAACTACAAACACAACTACAAAAATCTATCACAAAGAGACAAAAAAACTGACCACAATAAAAAAACAAGACACCCCCAAACAGTCACAAATACCCTTTTCAGACACGCACTCTGTTTAGTTAACCCTGTCCAGGACTTTCATGTTTCCATACGTAGAAGGTCTTTCGGGGTCCATTGGACCCCAAGAAAGAATATGTGCAAAGTATTTGTTGGTATTCATCATAGACTTTTATACTATGTTAAACACATTTTCTGATAAAAAAAAACAACAACAAAAAAACACCCATGAAATGAAACAAAACAGCCACAACTTGATGCATAACAACTACAATGAGACACATAATAAGCATAAAGAAACAGAATACAACTACAGAGACAAAAACAAGAACCACAAAATGGCCACAAAGGGAGAAATAAAAACGACCAAGTGACACTCAAAGAGCCATGAAGTAAAACAAGCAGGCCGCAGAAAAGTGTAAAACACCGACAGAGGCAAAAAATAACCATCGACCACGAAGAGGCATCAAACATCCACGGAGACACAAAACGACAACAAGATGACAAACACTCACAAAGAGACTCAATTAACCATAAGAGACAAAAAAGCCACAAAGAAACACAAAGAGTTGCAAAATGTCAAGAAAGAGATGCAAAACATCCACAAAACGACCGCGAGGAGACGCACAATACCAGAAAAAGACAAAATAACCACAAAGAGACACAATTCTGCCCATATTGTCCAAAATATGATGCTACAAACAAAATTTTCACATTTTGCAGTTTTAAAAAACAAACAAATACACAAACAAAACACTATTAAAAGTGAAAATTTTGACCAAAACAGATTTTAGATCCTGGCTTGTGTTGCTGTGTTTAATCTGTGCTTTTCTTTTTTTCTTTTTAAAATTTCTTCTATTTTACATTAAGACTAAAAAGTCTCTTCTTTAAAAGAGATGATGGCTTTTATCTGTACGGTTCATGTGTTTATCACAGAGTAGGTTGCATAATGTTGATTACAGTTGCTCAGAAAGATTCATCATACAAGTCAGAGTCTGAATAATAAATACAGCCGAAGACAACAGACACACACTATCAGAATAAACACGTATAGAGTTATATTTGTACAATATATTCAAATATTTGTGAATGTACTCACCTCTCGTGGGAGCTGCTGTGGTCCAGGGAGGGTATGACGGGGTTGTGTAAGGGCGGCGGGTAGCGATGATGGGACCACTGCTTTTTTCGCGTTGGGTTTTAGGTGTCAATGACAAGGAGGAGATGGAAAAATAAGGATGATAGAGAGTTACTCCTGACGAAAAACGAGCCAAAGTGAACATCTTCCCGTTGAGACTTAGTCCAGCAGGCGCTGCAGAAAAAACACAAAAAGTCACAAACAAGCTTGATGTGAACTCTTAGCAGCAGCTCCATCAGGACTCACAGCTGATAGTGAGACGCTGCTTGAACTCTGGGAATCAGCTGCTGTTTGAAGCTCTTCAACTCATGGGGCAGAAAGGGGATAAGAAAATGTACAGAATATTGCTTTTCCACCTGGAAGGGAAGGAAATGGAAGATATATGATCACACCTGTGAACTGGAAGCTGCTTCAGCTACATCTTTGACTTGTTCACATCCTTCTTTCCTTCCGTTCTTCTTGCCTTTCTTCCTTTTCTCCTTTCCTTCATTCTTTCCATTTTTTTTCTTCTTTGTTTCCTTATTTCCTTACTTTATTCCTTCCTCCCTCCCTTCTTTCCTTCATGCCTGACTTTCTTCTTTCTTTTATTTATTTTATTTTATTTTTAAAAAAATTTTCCTTTATTTAACCAGGTAGATTAATTGAGAACAGCTTCTCATTTACAATAACGACCTGGCCAAGAGGCAGCACAGAGCAGAAAATACAATACATCCATAAGAAAACAATACACAAACAAAACGTAGCAATAAAAATCTTTGAAGATAAAATACACTAAAAGCAGGTACAGGACTCGATAAAAAGTTGCTTCACCATATTTTTAAAAGAGGATACAGGTATAAGTACACTGAGTTTGATTGTTTTTTGTCAGTGGTTCCAGTCGAGGGCTGCAGAAAATTGAAATTAATAGCGGCCAAAGACAGTGCAGGCTTTGGGGATGAGGAGGTGGATGAGGTTGCTGTTGCGAAGTGAGCGGCTGATGTGACGGGTGATAAGTAGTGAACGTAGGTATGCCGGAGTTAGGCCTATGATAGTTTTATAAATGAACAAATACCAATGGGTTTGCCTGCGGGAGTGAAGAGAGGGCCAGTTAACTAGGCTGTACAGAGTGCAGTGGTGAGTCGTGAAGGGGGCATCAGTGACAAAATGGATGGCAGTGTGATAGATAGTGTCCAGTTTATGGAGGAGGGATTTGGATGTGGATCTATAAAGCATGTCACCATAGTCAAAAATCGGAAGTACTGTCATTTTGACCAGGAGGTGTTTAGCGGATCGTGTAAAGGAGGATCTATTACGATACAGAAAACCAATTCTATTTTTGACTGTAGTGAGCAGAGAGTTGATGTGGGTTTCAAAAGAGAGGCAGGGGTCGAGCCAGATACCTAAATACTTGTAGTTGTTGACGAAGTCGATTATAGATCCATCCAAGGAGATGATGTTAATTGGGGACTGGATCTGTGGGAGGTTTTTATTGAAGATCATACGTTTTGTTTTTTTTGTGTTTAGTGATAACAGAAGGTCAGAGAAGGCATGTTGGATGTTACTGAATGCAGTTTGCAGATTGGACAATGCATCATTGAGAGAGGGGCCAGATGTATAAACAATGGTATCGTCGGCGTACAGATGAATGTGGGCGTTGTATACAGCATGGGTTATGTTGTTAATGTTAATGTTGAATAGTGTTGGGCCCAGTATGGAACCTTGGGGGACACCTTTGTGAAGAGGTAGTGGGGCCGAGAGAAGACCCTCCATCCTTATGGTCTGTAAGCACCCAGAACAGTAGCTACTGAACCAGGAGACACAGGTTTCAGAGAGACCAATATTTCTTAGCCTTTCCAGCAAGATGGGGTGGTCAACAGAGTCAAAAGCTTTAGACAGATCAACAAACACAGCAGCACTGTATTCCTTGTTGTCAAGGGCACAGATAATGTCATTAACCACTTTCATCGTGGCAGTGATGCAACTGTGGCCTGATCTGAAGCCAGACTGTAGAGGGTTGAAGGCTTTGTAGGTTTCTAGATGGCCTACAAGCTGTTTGTTGACAAGTTTTTAAAACACTTTGGCAAGGCAGGGCAAAATGGAAATAGGTCTGTAGCAGTTCAGGTCAGCATTGTCTCTTCCTTTGAATAGTGGGACAACAGCAGCAGATTTCCAGTCCTGAGGGAAAATTCCTGTTTGCAGCGAGAGGTTAAACAAGTCACAAATAGGAGGAGCAATAACATGGGCACCAGCTTTTAAAAAGATTGGGTTTAGCCCACCCAGTCCAGCAGATTTATGGGTATCCAGATTGAACAGTTCCACCAATACCTCAGAAATATGAATAGGCTGAAAAGAAACAGAGTCTCCTAAAATGTTGTACTTTGTCCAAAGATCCTCAGTCCCCCGCCATAGAGGAGAAAAAAAAATTTAAAAACACGAGAACCGATGTGACAGAAATTCATCCAGATTCTAAAATCAGCTGGAGGCGACCAAATCAGAGCCAAAAATCAGGATTCATTCATAAATATTCTCTGTCCGGATTAAAATTGGAACTTTTTCTGAATGGAGTTTGGTTTGATGAAGGTTCGCTCTAAAATTGTAACTAACAAACTGTTTTTTGTTTTTTTTTAACTTTTCTTTCATTCCTTCATTTGTTCCTTCTTCCCCTTTCCCATCCTTTCTTCTTTACTTCCTAACTACCTGCCTTCTATCTGTTTTCCATCATTCCTGTCTTTCGTCTTTTCTTCCCTCGTTCTTTTTTTCTGCCTTTGCTCCTTTTTTCTTTCTTTCCTTTCTCCTTCCTTTCTTCTTTGCTTTGTTCCTTCTTTCCTTTCTACTCCCATGCCTTCTTTCCTTCCTCCCTTCTGTCTTTCCTTTATCCTTTCCTTCCTCTTTCTTTCTCCTTTTGTTCCTTCTTTTTCCATTCTGTCTTCCTTTGGTCTTTCCTCCCTTCTTCATTTCCTTTTTCCTTCCCTCCTTCTGTCCTTCCTTCCATTTTTCTACCTACATTCTTCTTCCTTGCTTCCATCCTTCTATCCCTTTTCCTTCCTTCCCTGTTTCCCTCCTTCCTGCTTTCCTTTTTCTTCCTTTTCCTTTCCTTCCTTACTTTCTACCTTACTCTCTTCCTACCTCCCTCCCTCCTGTGTTTTTTTTGTGATTTCCTTCACACCAACCAACTGCAACAACAAAAAGCTGCTCAGACACTGAAACAGCAGCAACATTAAACTGATAATATAATAAATAATGATATCAGCCACAGGAGACATTTTTATGTATTGAATACTTTTAATACTTTAACCCTGTCCAGGACTTTCATGTTTCCATACATAGAAGGTCTTTCGGGGTCCATTGGACCCCAAGAAAGAATACATGCAAAATAGTTGTTGGTATTCATTATACACTTTTAAACTATGTTAAATACATTTTCTGATCAGTTTACATATTTTTGATTCCAAATGCACGACAAATGTCCCTGTTTTTATATTTTAAAAAATCTTTAAGAATAAAAAAAAACAATACCTGTCACCTAAACCAAATGACCTGGGGTCCAAAAGACCCCCAAAGTCCTGAATACGCTTGAGTGCATTTAGCTGCTCAAACTTAGCTACTTAAATAGCAGAACTTTTGTTTGTAATAGAGTATTTTTACAGTACTTCTATCTAAAAGGACTTCCTGCACCACCACTGTCTGAATGGATAAAGTGTTTTGTTGATACAACCTACATTTACTCAGCAAGTCATCTGAGCTATTTAAAACGTCTTTAAAAAATTCTGTGAGTACCTGTTGTCCATTGTGTTGGCCACACATTAGCTGGTTCAACCGTTGGTTTACCGTCTGCGATGATCAACGCTGACATGAGCACCACGGGAACAAAAAGCAGCTTCATCCTCATCCTGCAGCGAAGCGTCTGTGTGTAAGTGTGTCTGTCTGCTGTCCCTATGAGCAGCTCATACACTCCCAGTTTCTGGTTCAGCAGCCACTTTAAGTTCTGTGCACAGAAACTCCCCCATCCTGTGTGACCCTTCAACATCCTCCTTTCCTCTCCCACTATTGTTGCGACATTTGCAGGACAAAGCTCAGTAACAACTTTGACCTGCCCAGGGGTCACAAGTCTCATATTATATTAATGCAGGAGAGGGCAGATTTGCTTGTCTAAGGTACAGTATGAGTGCATGAAGTATGTTTTTCTTTCTTTTTTTTTTCATTAAAAAACACATAAGCAGCAGCTTGCAGATTTACCCACATTTATACAATACATGTCACTCCTTCCAGTTTGTTTCTTGACTAACACCTGAACATACAGTCGGGAATTGAAGTTTACATAGACTTGCAAAACCATTTATGTCATGGCAGTCTTGGGAATTCACCGATATTGTTTTAGAAAATTCAAAGCTAAGACCAAAGTCAGACAGCAACCGCACAACAAGCAGAAAAGGAGTTGCTTTATCCATTCTTGTTGTACTTTAAAGAGTTTGATAAAACTTGGATTTCTTATGGAATTGTGCGACAGATTTAAACAATACTTTAAAGTTATTTTTTAGCATGTTTTAGTTTCCAGGTTAGACCTACAGTTGTGCACTTCACTATGTAAACTCAAGTTGGCATTTCATACTGTGCTGCAAAATACAATCACATACAGCTTTTCACAATAATCTAACTTTAAATTCTTGGTCATTTTCCTTTTTTTGGAAGAAACGCAATCATCTAGATTAATCAGGAAAATAGCTGGTAGTTGGTCATTTGTGGTATCTCAACTAAAATACTAAAATAAAACTTTTATCATTTATGACTTTGGTGTTAATATACAACATGATAACCACTGATAGATGTCGTGACTAACAGTGATTATTTCAAGACAATCTCACCTGTCAGGAGGTGGGATCTATTACACAACAAGTGAACAGTGAGTTCTTGAAGTTGATGTTAGAAGCAGTAAAAACTGGGCAGTGTAAAGATGTGAGGGACTGACAAGGACTGAACGGTAATGGCTGTGTTAGGACCCTGCATCACAGCACTTCTTCTACACTTTGTGAGATTAAGCTTTTGTGCTGCTTCTGCAAATCTGTATGTGTGAGTCCTTGCTGCTGATTGGTTCAGCAGTCTCAAGTGTTGTAAAGTGAAGCCACAGTCCACAAGATTATCCAGCTGTGTGGGACTAATGTCAGGCGGCTGCTCTCCATTGCGCTGCTTTATGGCACTGAAGTTAGGAAAGGAATCATTTCCTTATGTGTACTTGTGCATTGTCAGGTATACATCTAATGTAAATGTCAGATGCTTTGTGACTGCTCTTTCACTTCTCATTTCATAGCATTTCAAAGCACTCCCTCAGCTCTGGACCAAAGGGAAACTTCCAAACTAGAAGTGGTCAACAGCAACTTCACCAAACCGGCAACAAGTTTTGTTGTCTTCCTGCACATTTGGTTATTGACTATCAGGCCTCAGCTCCACTGACACAGACTTTGGTCGAGTTTAGAATTGAGTCAAACATGAATTACTTGTGACTAAAACTACAAGATCTTCCTCTCAGAGCGAGAACAATCCTCTATGATTAAATAATATGCTGCATTTCATCACAGACCATCAAGGGTTCTATTTCTTGGTAAACTTGAATTACATAAATATCATTTTTGACCGCTGTTGTCAGCTGTATGTTTTGGTCAGTGTATTAAATAGAACTGGATATAATTCCATATATCAGAGCTCTAGTTGAATTATTAAATAAATGAAATCCGACTTTGAAAGTATCTGTTTTGACTGAGTATTGTTTCCAGAATACATGAACTGAATTCCGAAGGTGACTAGTTACGTAAAATACACTTGAAGAAACTAATTCTAAAGTAAATACATTTACTCAAGTGCAATAAATAACTGTGGCAGTATGAAACAAGCTATTTAACTGTTATATTTATTTATATACGTATTGCCTGTTTTGCTTATTTCTGGATTTATTTCATCTTCATGTGTCTTTATTTCAAAAAAATTCTTCATTATTAATTTGATATTGAATAAAACAGCATTCCATAGATTCATTCCAACATTCTACTTCTGTCATCTAATGGTAACTTTAAAGTTAGCAGTTTGCGAGCTACATGTTAACTTGAAAGTTTAGCAAGCTACCGGTGTCTAATAATGACCAGTGCAACAAACATTAATGTATTTAGGACGACAACGATTTAAATACACGCAAATATTTGTTTGTTACAGTTCAACACTGAAATGTTAGCTCGTGAAATGCAGGAGCGTTCTGTGTACGACATCTCCTGCTCGGCTGTCAGTCTGTGACTTTTCAACATCTGTCAAAACCTTGTTGACTATAAATTAAAATTCAATCAAATATAATTATGCCAACTTTAAATCAAAGCCACTGAGGTCTGGAAACACCGTGTGCACGCTGTCAAACTGTCGTCTGTCAACAGGTCAAACTACTTGCAGCTGCACTTCACGCTGCATATTTGATGTTTCAGGTTTGTCTCTGTCTTTGTGGTTGTTGATAATGTCTTATAAAGACACTGACATGCTGGATATTCCCCTACTCCCATTTCACTAACTGCACATACTCAAATCTTTTTCCACCTCTTCTGTCAGATAAGCAGAACAGTGTTCATGATTATATATATTTTTACTTAGAACTCAAGTCCCAACACGGTGGAATGTGATGATAACGTACAGTCATACATTTTCATTTGATATGTAACACACATGTCCAGTGTGAAGTATAAAATAGTTATGGCACACATAATTTTGATTAAAAGTCCTGCTGCCGACATGGTTTGTATAGCCCAGCTGTGTGTCGTCTCTTTCTCGTGACTGGTACAGAAAAGACTTCATTGAGGACACAGTGAGGACACAGTGAGGACACACCTGTGCTCCTCCAGCCTCCATCCTCCATATGCAATTTATCTTTATTTCTGTTATGATGCATTAAGACTGATTTCCAGGTCATGGTCTGCAGGACCGAGGACTGAAGAGTTGAGGAGGCTGAGAATAGTGGCCGACGGGTGCAAAGGACATGCATATACACAAACGAGCTGCATATTGTCAAGTGGTGTCAAGGTTTGAGATCCCAGAGGCAGCCACTAACAAAGAACACTGGCCCGACGCAAGCAATATAAAAGACTCTATGATAAGAAATGTTGTAATCTGGTGACTGTTTAAATATGAAATGGTTATTTTAACATTGCAGTGAATTAAAGGTGATTTCGTGTAACTATTGAATCAAAGCTGCACAGTTAAAGAGGAGAGAAGAGGTGAAAATGTCAAGAGAGCAAGAAAGGTCAGTGTCCCTGAAACAGTTCATGTCTAGACATATGAGGTCACTGTCTGCGACTCACTGCTAAAGCAGTTAATGGTTCCTCTTTTTACCAGCATGTATCCTGTGATTGCCAGACTGTGCTCTGTGCTGTTACCAAATACATGAATCAGATCCTAAAGGTATCACATATATGGGCTAAAGAAGAAGGAGTGCCGATTGGAAGTGTGTGTGCAATCAAGTGCATGTGCTAAGGATAAAAACTGTGTGGTAGCAGTAAAGTAGGTAGCTGTGGCTACCACCACCAGGATGAATGTGTGTAAATGAGTAACTGACAGTGTAAAGCCACTTTGAGTGTCTAAAAAGGTCTATATAAATCGGACCAATTATTATTATTTACATTTCTAACACTTGGAAAGATCAGGTTCATTTTACTATTATGCTATTTTTGAGTTCGCATAATTAAGTAAATACAACTAAATTTTCAGTAAACTTTGCAAGTAGATATGAAGTAAACTAAATTTAAGACTAATGGTTATATTTACTTACCTTTTTTGAGTGCAACCGGTTTCCTAGATTCGTTTAAGTAAGATGAAGTTTTCACATTTTACTATGTACTTATTACAATAATAATAACTTGGTTGCTAAGACTTGCATTTGGGCAAATCGTGTAATAAACATACTTATTAACAGGTAAAATAATAATGGACTCTGTAACAGGGTCAGTGGAGCAGCAGTGGTTTTATATTAAATATATATATATGCATTGTTTTATTAGTTATACATAATGTACCGTATATATTTTAATGTACTGCTATTTTATTGTTATTAATTTTATTATTAGAATTACCCAAAACCTGGTCTGTCCTTTGGCTATGATGTGGAACCTTTACTTGGGGGTCCCAGTACCCCACATTCGTTTGTTTTTGGTCGCCCACCGTGCCCTATAAATGCGTTTTTCCCGCCTTACCTCTTCCTTTTTGTTCATGTATTCTGTGGGAGAGGTAAGCGAGACTGTGCTGCTATTATCTGTGTGTTGTCTAATGTACATAATTTCACTCATAAGTTTACTTTCCCAGTTCTAATATGTCCTGTCATTTAATTTCTATAGCTGTGCAAGTCGGCAACTGACAGCAGATTTTGTGTACGTTTTTTATCGTCTGTCAAGTTGCAATAAACGGAGATTGCCTTCAAAGAGATCTGTGTTTCGGCTCATCACTCAACGCAGTCCAGAAACCACCGGTTACACTTCCTGGTGACACAGGAGCATCAATGGGTAACTTGCCCCACACCAAACACTCCTGCTGTGAAGCAAGGGCGACCCCCGCCCATAGGCTCATGGTCAGGGGCGTCACTAGGTTTTAAGGAAAGGGGGGCTTAGCCCCCAAGAGATGCACAGAATGTGAGTGAACGTTTAATTCCATAAACAACTAACAAAAACTAAGAAATTTCACTTTTTGGACAGATTTAACAGAAATACTTTACTGTAAAAACCTTAAGGAATGTCTTTGAACTCTACAATGAAAATGTGTCTATTTTGTACTGGGAGGCAATGGTCCTGCTGCAATATGAACCAGTTCAACTCTAGTTTCTGCCATATCCCGCCACGATTTAATACGAGTAACAGGTGGAGGAAGACGGCACCCTGGTACCAACAAAACAAAGGGGTTCACCAATGATTGGCTGAATAGTCAACGCTCACACAACAAAGGTTCTTCCTGTTTACATTTCTTGAACTACCAATAACTGTAGTTTAGAGCTGAAGCTTCAACTTTTTTCAACTTGTTCATGTTTCAAACGAACAGCACCCTGTCAACTATTCTGGTCCAGTCCAGCAGATGGCAACATTGGCACAGTATAAAGTAGCAAAGTAACCATCCATCCATCCATTATCTGTACACCGCTTAATCCTCATTAGGGTCGCAGGGGGGCTGGAGTCTATCCCAGCCGACTTAGGGTGAAGGCAGGGGACACCCTGGACAGGTCACCAGTCTATCACAGGGCTACACTTAGAGACAGACAACCAAGCACACTCACATTCACACCTACAGACAATTTAGAATCACCAATTAACCTCAACATGTTTTTAGACTGTGTGGGAGGAAGCCGGAGAACCCGGAGAGAACCCACGCTGCACGGGGAGAACATGCAAACTCCACGCAGAAAGATTCCCCCACCGGGACGCGAACCGGCAACCTTCTTGCTGCGAGGCAACAGTGCTACCAACTGCGCCACCTTGCAGCCCACAAAGTAACCAAACTAATTTAATTAAATTAACAAAATATGACAACCAAGTCAAGTTAACATTTTATTATGAAGCAGAATGTGCATTTGGCATTCATCTTGACCTTAAATATTGAAGTGAAATCCTTCAGAGAGAGATAATTGAGCAAAGCTAAGAAGTGTGTTAGATTTTCTGATTGACTTGTTAAGTAACTGTAATGCGTTCTCTGGCTGGAGTCAAAGCTAGTGCACTAAGTTATAAAGCAATATCATCCGTGTGTGAGTAAGTACTGAACCAACCACGGTGTGTTGGTAGAGTCAGTCTTCAAATACAGACATACAAACAGACACATAATCTTACCAAACACAGTTAACACAATCAATTTATTTTCTGTCAAAAATCAAAAAAACAAATAAACACACAAAATCAGAAAACGTATAGAAATGTACACCTTTAAATTACACAAGCTCTTATAAACAAAATAAAGTCTCTTTCTATATTTACATCAGCAGGGGTAATGACAGGTGACTCCTCAGCACATCTCCGCGAAAACAATAGAAACATTTCCTTCTGATATCTGTCTCTATACACAAAAACCAGCATGTTTAGCATGATGAGCCCAAACCCAGAGGTATGAAATTGGTCTTTTCCCACCATTATGATTTGTCAACCTTGAAAATTAAGAGTTCCTTACACAAAACTACAAGTTGAGCTCATTTAAAATGACTCAGCATTTGACTTTAGAAATAGTAAATAACATTCAATTCATATAGGAATCTACAGTCACTTGACACAGTGTATGCTAAAGCAGTAGCATCATTAACATGGAGCTTACTGAATTTCACTAATGGAATGGAGAATTCTCCATGTCCTGCAAGGAAAATCCTAAATCATTAAGTTGGTGTTCCTACTCAGGAAGTTAGTTGTGTCTGTTCTGCTAACAAATACTGCTTTAACCAGCTCATGACAAACCGTGCTTTAGCCGTGCTTAAAAAGTGTTGTTTTTAAGCATGGTGTAATGGTAAATCTTGACTAAATCTTGTAAGTCTTGATTGGTAAACAACTAGAATACCAACAGAGTTACAGTCAGTGCAGACGTACTATCAAAGAACATATGCCAATAATAAGTTCATACAAGGAGCCAAAAATCACCGAGCAGCCTAGATACTTCACATGGAGCATAATCTTCTAAGGATGCAGAGATGAGTTTGGTGTGTGTTCATATTACGAAGTTGAATGGAGGTTCAGTTACCCATAAAAACATAGATTTCTTTCACTTTTAGAAATGCTGTCATACATAAAAATCACAATTCCTCTATGTTTGCATTCACCAAATATGGGCCGGGATTTTACACACATTCTGCCAATAAAAAAATCTGTCTGAAATTACTCCCAATGTATGATGCACACTCTACACACTCGCTGCTGTTACATACTGAGCATCCACATATTGAGTGTGTACATTTACCCTCTATATATAGTGCTCTCAAATTTCACAATTTGAAAAAGTAGCTTCCATGGCATGTACACTACTTACCATGCAAAGTCATGGTGATTCTTAAATGCCAGAAATATCATTTCTCTGATCTCTACTGAATGTCAACGAGAGAGGAAATAGTGAATGAGTGGACACACTGATTTGATTAACTGTCTGTGGTACAGGAATGTAGAAGATGATGAAAGAACAGTACTTTAGTCTATTTAGATGGAACTTCACCTTCATTTTGGTCTTAATAGTAATAATGAGAACAGTATGTTGTATGTGTTGTGAGAGGCGGCATCTCAGAAGAAAAACTGCAGAAATTGTGATGCACAGATTGCAGATGGTCAACACGACAATCAAAAAACACTCAAAGCGGCAAGCTAACACAGAGGTATACAAAAATAGGCAAGGCTGACATCAAATCAACATTCTGTGGAGAGTGAACTGCTGAAAATGCAACTCCAGCATGTGTAGCACGGCACGACTAAACAATGTGATGTGGAAAGATGAGGAAGAGGACTGTCTGATTAGTGATTTACTGTACTACCGGGGCCACAACAGGAATTTCATTGGTACCCTGAGAGAGAACAAGCACGTCGCTTGAATATAAGACCCAGCCTCCAATAATGAATTCCAACTGCCATGTTTTGTTTTGTCTTTTCGTTGCAAGCAAGCATGCCCCTGATTGCAGCTACAATATGATTCTAATTTACCCTAATATACTAAAAAGGCACTCTGGTGAGATCGCCTCCAAAGTCTGAAAAGATAACCGTGATGATGTCATGGGCTAGATCGAAAAACAAACTGACAAAATAAAATGTGAATTAAAACTTATTTCCAGCCGTTGCTATGATACAAATATTGGGAACCGATTCATTGAAATAAAAAGCATGCTGATGCTACTGGTCCAGTCGGTGCCGTGAAGCTATTGCAGAAAAGCGGGTGGAGTGCAACAAGATGATGAGGTGCACCAGCCACATCGGTTCCAAACATGCACACTAGAAAAAAAAATTCTGGCAACCTCCTGACAGCAGCAAGACGAGCTGCCGTGTTTATTGTGTTTGACTGGAAAAGCCAAAAAAAGAAAGAAGTGTGTGTAGTAATTTCACAAAAATAAATAGTCAAGGATGTGAAATGCTGTGCAACATTATGACATACATATGCTGCACAAAACAAGCATCCAGTTTACGTTCCTGACACATTTGCAGTCAGGACATGGGCAGACTCTGAATTCATGTTATGTGCGACATGGCACACATGTGGATGCATAAACTATGAATTAGCCTTGGAGGATACTTTTGGTTTACTTTAGCATGCAGTCTTTCCCATTAATGTGACTGTTGTGGCTTCATGGGTCATGTTAACGTTCCACTCTCCACCTCCTGGTAGAGATTTGGTCTAACAGGGGGTCACACAAAAGTGTGCAAACAGTGTGTATCAGGGTAACTAGTATGAACTCCCTGCACTTTACAAAAAATATTTTTTATGATCATTTAAATTATTATTTTTTTTTTTCAGTCTGACCAAAAAGTCAACACAGAAACTAACTTGCCTGGAACATTTTGTTACTGCATCAGCCATCTTTGTCCGGGAATGGTTGCTGTTCACCAACCATGTTCATTTATACATTGTTTACATGTGTGTTTCTCAAAACTCAATCGCGTCATGCAAAGGCAGACTAACCTGTGGACTTTTATGAGGACAAATGACAACAATCATCCTTTAATTGTTTCTCATTGGCAATTTGTTGCAATTTCTTTTTCATTTGTTTCCTGCCCACCCACAAATAAAAGACTTTTTCATTTCTTATTTTCTTCTGCTCACACTTAAAACGGGAAACAAATGGGTGGCTGGAAAGGCAGTTTGAAACATCAGCATTCAAAATGCCGGAAGTGTCGAATGAAAGATATTAGGTTGCATCATGGGAAGTGTAGGATCTGGTATTTTTGGGGCTGGAATAAAGACCTAAAGTCTGCTTTTTTGATTCTAACCATTGTTTTAATTTTTTTTTTTTAACTGACGTTGTCTACACTTAATGGGACTGCAATATAAAAATTGCTGAAATACACTTATTTTGTTTTTCTTTACCTCCTAATGTGATTTGGAGTGTTCTAACCTAATGTCAGGAAGCATCCTAGTCTGACAATCTAAACCTCCTATGTTGCAACATGCATACCAGTAAGACAAAGTAAGAAAAAAAGCACAGAAGACCTCGACTCCTCTCACCGTATCCATTTAGTGATGACCAGACTGCACCACTAGGGGGCGATGCTGACATACTGATGATATAAAGACCTCATCTGCTCTCAGGTTCATGTGTGTGTCCAGCAGGTAAAAATTGTGTTTTCCACTGTACTTTTGTGATTTCCTGTATTTTCTCCGTTTACTAAAATCCTTGCGTGGCATTTTGTTTGTCAAAAGTCAAAATGGTAAGAAAACAATAATAACTCTGATATTCTAACACCAAGCAGCAAGCATGATCTCCATTAAGTGAAATGATAAGAGCTTGGCTTTATGTGTGTGTGTATAGCAGGGTTTGCTAGAGACTGGGCTAATTTACAAGGGAACAGGTGATTCTTTTTTTTCATTCACTAAACCATTGAACAAACAACATCCTTTGCCCTCAGCTACCCTTACCTTGCCTCCTATCCCTGATGTTTCATTTGACTTTTCCCCCCTCTCTATCTGTCCTTCCTCAGTCTGTCAGGAGCACCAGTTCCCCCTCGCTCCTCTCCTCTCCGTTGCTTTCCTCTCCTTCACTGTATGGAGGTTGCTCTCTCTCCCGTTCCCTCTCCCTGGGCAGAGCGGTGGCTGTGGCTTGGCCTTCGGTTCTGCGTTGGGTGGGTGGGACTTGCGGCAGATAATGCTCCAGTAGTGCTGGGTGAAAGGGCATTGCTGAAACCGAGCTGCCGCCGCCGCCACCTGGGTACTGGGCATCACTGTGGGAGTAATGGATCTGCTGTGGTTCTGTTTGACTGAAAAGACAGAGAATGACATGTGAACACTGATGAACTGCAGGCATTGCTGATATTTCGAGGCACTTATCTTTCACATGATAGAGGTGCTGAGGTCCAATACATCACAGTAGCACACAGCGGTTATTCTGAATTGTTGCCTCGATTAATGGGTTAACAAGTATTCATGATTGTTTGATTATTACAAATAATACGCAGATTTTAACTTACTGTTTAGACATGTTCACAAACAAACAATGATCAAAAACAGAGTGAAAATGATTCAAACTTAGTGGTAATATCTAGAGATGCCAATTTGAACATATTCAGTGTTCATCCACAGGCTAACCAGTTCATAACCGCTGAAAAATACACATTTATTTAAAGAACAGATGAAGTAAATACATTGAATTATACATTTAAACACCAAAAACGATGATTTAAAAGTGTAACGCTTCCGCTGCTTTCTGTTGCATTTAAATCATTTCAATGATCATCTCTCAACTTACAGAACTGAACAGGTATGCTACCATACCACAAGACACCTTTGGAGTACTTTGGAGTCCAGGCCTTGATGGGTTGCATCAGGCAGGTGGTCAGCATGTTTTGGCTCATTGGTGTATACCAGTCAGTCCTTAAAGAACAGCGCATGATGCTAACTATCAAGCTAAATGCAGTACTTCTCCAATATCTCTGTAACTTTCCCCCCAAAATCAGTTTCTTTAGTAAGTCATCACAATGAAACTCTTCATCTGTTGTGACATTTTGATACTGATGCTTGACTTTTAAAAGAATTCTAAAAGGGAAAAGATGTAGTGAGGCAAAGAAAACACTAAAACAAAGCACACAAAACTGTTAACATTGCGAACCTCCCACTCCCCCAGCTTAACTAGTTGGATGAGTTCGAAGGACAAATAGTGAGGGATTCTATTCATTGTCGAGGACAGACTGAAAAACAGCCCTGTCGTAGTTTCAATACTTCACTTTTGTTTGTGTCTTCAAGAATAATAATAAAAAAAAAAGCTTTCAAAGCTGCACCCATTGTCTGCATGTGGAGGTGCAGCACAAACTCTTGTCAGTGAAGTGAATTCTCAGTGTTGTCTGCCATGGACAAATTCCATTATTTCATAGTTGTGGAAAGCACTCTGGCCTCTCCAGATTCTACCTGTGCGTGTAGGTTGCTCTCTGCTCCTGACGGCGGTTCTTCATCATGGCCTTGTACTCGCCCACCCTGAGCCTTCGTCCCTCCACAATGCAGGTTCGTTTGGGCCGCGGTTTGTATTTGTAGTCCGGGTAGCGCTCCAGGTGCTGCCTGCTCAGCCTCGCCTGCTCTTCATAGTAAGGCTGCTTCTCCTGGTTGGACATGGCCTTCCATCTGGAGCCTAAAGACAAAAACACATTGGAACAAAGGGGGTGAGCTCACAGAAGATCCCCAGCCAATGAAAGGCAGCATTTGAGTGTGAGCGTTCTTAAAAGGTTTATTTGGCCTCATGTTGTATTAATCCCAGTCATTGGCAGATTACAGTGTAAGTGTCGGTCCTATTTTAGTCATTATGTAATTAGCTTTCATAAAAATGTTTTTAAAAAAAAGAAGTTTGCCTTCTTAAAAAGTGAAGAGCTGAGAACATGAAGAAGAAGCTGGAAGGCTGACTGACCTGAAAAAACATATTCTAATGAATAATTACATAAAGCAGACAATAAATTACAAACAGAATCCACTGTATAATCCCCACTGGATCCCCATCCCAACCCCTCCAGCTACCCCTACCCCCCTCATCCCCACTCTCACCCCAACCGGTCAAGGCAGATGGCTGCCTTTCCTGAGCCTGGTTCTGTATGAGGTCTTTTTCCCCCTTCCATCGGTTTTCTTTTCTCTTTGTTCCCACTGTTGCAGACTTGCTCAGAGGGAGTCCAAAGGCAACTTTAGATCGTTGGGTTCTCTGTTTAAATTTGTAAGGTCTTCATCTTACTATGCTACGCGCTGGGAGAAGACATATGTTGTAAACTCTACTATACAAATAAAATTGAATTGTAAAAGTTGAAATGTGTTGTGAAAATTCTATACAAAGGAAATTTACAAAATGCAATTGTTCAATAGAGATATTTACTGCAACAAACCATACATTTGCAGAACTATTCAGAACTCATGTCCTTCACCTTGTATGAGGGTTGGTCTCTCCTGCCTCTCACAGCAGAGGGAAAAGAGGTGGGGGGTTAGTCTCTCAGGGTTTTTGTCTGTTAACCAGAGCTTTATCCACTAACAGGTCCACCCACTGTGGTAAACACTCCTCAGGAATATTCACTGACATGGTGCTACAGACCAATCTGTAAGTAGCTGCTACATTCTGTAAAAATTGCCCATGTGTGTTTTTCTGTGTTCGATTTGGGGAGCAATGCGACTGTCTGTGCAGACGGGGATTCGAGCAAAAGAAGCGACGAGGAGGACCAGAGACTCATGCCTTTGTGTTGATGCTTGCAATATACTACCCAAAACAACAGAAAACTTCAATCAGGCTCGTTTTATTTTGAACAGTCAGCTCATCACAAAACCTCTGGTAAGCTCCTTTTAACAGCTGAGTGCTTTTATTTTGAAAGACTGTCTTACTTAAAAGAACACTTCCTGTAACAAACTGTTTAGAAAATTTGACAAAGGCCAAGTCCCTCCCATTAACCCCTGGTATGTGCTTGGGAGGTTTTAAAAATGCAGACTACTGTACAGCAACTCGCTAAGCTCACGTTACTTGGTATAGACTCTATATATACAGTTTAATAGTAATAAATGATGAAGCTAATTTCCACTATCCTGTTGCTGTCCTGTTACTTACTGCACAAAACTGTGCAAATTTTTCATGGCCCATTGAGGCAGTCATCATGAATACCAGGCTCAGAAAGGAAGTTGCTATGGTGATTCTTACAACTCAAGGGGGGAAAAGGGCAAACAATCAAAGTAAGTGCAAAACCTTTTCCACTGTGGGCATTCAGAATCGTTGCTGAAGATCTTGATGTGTTGTTTGGTGTAGGCATTCACATCTGGGTGTTTGCTCAAGAGTTGAGGAGGTCAATTAACATTAGAGTGAATGTGACAGCTGAAGGGAACTCCTGACGCTTTGGGGTGTTTGTAAGTCACTCTGCTTCGGTAATCACATTGTGGAAGTAGTTTAAGTTCAATATGGAGGTTGTTCAAAAAATATTTTAACATTCTTTCCACTTTCCCCAATTGCTGGAAAAAATAAAATAAATAAAAATTAAGAGCTGAACATTTTGACAATTTATTGGTGTCAGTAGCTCAAAGTGTGCTGAAGCACCTTTTTCTTATCAGACTTTTGTAATGGACTTTGGAAATGATTAGGTCAATAATGTGAACATGTAAATCACACTACATCTGAAAATGTGTGTATCATATGGTTGTGTCCAGCTTTGACAACAATATTTGACATTAAAACTAACTTCCTGTTGTTTTCAAAGCACCAGCATGAACCTATGCCTTTGACTTGATGCAGTATGATCGGATCTTTTCCCGTAATTACAAGACACAAAGTCATAAATTTGAAATATGGTAGTCATATTAACAAGATAAGGAACCCATTTAAAAAATTTAAAACAAATTGTAATCCATTTTAAATTTGGGGTATTAAAGGTTTATTTTCTAAAAAGAATATATTTACCTTCCAAAAACAATTATAGCTTATATTTAAAACACCAGATAGCCAATAAGATGCCCATGTCTCATGTGACAAAATGAGCAAAGCAAGAACACTTTCAGCTACTTACAAACAGGCAATTGGGCTGTTGATAATATTTCTTTATTTTTGTAGAAAGAGCACCGAAACGTAACGACCTGATGGAGCAATCAAAGAAGCATCACTAGCTCAGCAATCTGATTCATTAACGTTTGTTACACACAAATACTTAGTAAAAGATTGCTAACATTAGCTACTATAAGCTCCTGCTTTGGAGGCCAACAAACTGATTTCATGGCTGGTGAAGTTCTTTCTCTGGATGAAGGTGTGGTTAACACATCAAACACATGTAGAGGTGCAAAGTGGTGTGAGAGGCGACATAAATATGTCAGTCAACCTACCATTACAGAGCGTTTTGGAAAAAAAAAACAAAGCTTTGTATGTGAAGCATTTAGGTAATCAGTCATATTTAGGTATTGTAGCAATAATTTGCTTTTAATTAACATGCATGTGTGTATATGTCTCACCCAGGATCTTGCTGATGGAGGAATTGTGCATGTCGGGGAAGGCCTGCAGGATCCTTCTGCGCTCATCTTTGGCCCACACCATGAAGGCATTCATGGGTCTTTTGATGTGGCCCGAAGAAGGAGGGTGCCGGGCCTCAGGGTAGCTGCCTGGGACTGAGACAGGCAGGGCACCTGCAGGAAACATAGTTATAGGATGGATTTGGAATATGTTAGTCATTCCTCAGGAATTCTTCAAGAGATGAATAACAGGTTTCTAAACAGATTTCTTCCTAAGAGTAAACTTCACTTCTATTAAACTTTTTTCCTACAAGCCTAAAATGGGCCGATATCTTTCAAACTAGCTATTAACCTTTAGTCATCAAAGTAAAAATGTTGTCTTCAACCACAAAGGATGCAGTTATGATTCACTTTCCCCCATCATATTCCTAAACTCTGAAGTTTCGTTCTCGTTCTCATTTAAGCTACAACGATTCACAAAGATGATGGTGTGTTTTGATACGTGCAGTTTCATCTGATGGTCGTGGTTATTTTTTTGATAATTAAATGTCAATATGATATTCTGAGGAAGGCAATGACAGAACACGATTCAGTGAAAACACTGCCTATTGTCATGTTGTTTCCTAGTTCTGACTATCAAAGACGGATCCTCCAGGGACACGTACCCTCAGAGTCACTACTGAGGTGGTCCTCAGTGGACGGGAGTCTGTTTTCAACCCGCTCACAGTGAGAAGCTCCCTCGTTGCTGGGAGAACCTCTGAACTCCTATAGACATGAAACAGACAAAGATGGATGAAGTCAGATACGCAGTAAAGTCACGCAAATATTCACATTGCAGCACTATGAAATTAGTTTAACTTAAATTGCAGTAAAATGATGCCTTAGTGTTCAAGCGGTGTGTTCAAGGTACTCTTGTGACACATGGTGCTATTTAAGGTAAAGATATGGAAGACATGCTGTTTAAATGCAGAGCTGCAATTGCAAAGACAGGAAATTACAGCACGATGGAGGCAGAAGAATGGTGTTGGATGGAAGAAACATTGTTGGAGGGAGGAAAGGTGAAGTAGCAAAGACAGAGGTGAGAAAGTAGCAACTCTGAATTTGCAAAGCTACCACACCAGCTGCATTTTATTTATCACCCTTTCTCATGTTGTAAAACGATTTCTATTCTCATGCAGCGGAGAGGAGAGTAATACCAAAATAGGTCAGTCAACAGTATTGGTGTTAAGGCAGCAGTAAAGACGAGATAGAGCAGGATAAAGAAGGAGAAGAGGAGGAGGAGGAGAGCCACAGAGGAGCTATTACAGTGGAAAAAGAGAGAGGGCAGGTGGCTCAGTCAATGCCACACTAAGGCCTTTGTGGTATTGTGAGGTTCCAACAGCTGTTTCTCCGGCTGAGACCAAAGCTTCAGCCACCCCAAAGAATGAAAACCAAGATCAGAATAGAGGACGACTTTTACGAGAACTACACCAGCAAATAAACACCAAGCATTTTTTACAATTGAATTCCCTCACAAATATGCACTTTTGAGATATTTTAAAGGCACTTAAAACAACTGAATCTACTACATTTTGCAATTTTCCAATGCTGTAGATGCTCATACAACACCAACAGTTTACGGTTTTTGTTTTTACAGAGTTTGCTGAGATGTACACTGTGCTTCTGTGTGTGGGTAAACCACAGCTGGCATAGTCGTCTGTCTGCTTAATCCTCAGGAAAGGAATGACTCCCTGTAACCCTAAACCAGACTCTGACCCCCCCGATAAGACCCCTAGATATCAGTCAGAGAAAGAGAGACACACTGCTTCCTCATATAAGGTTTGTTTAGTAAGAAAGTATTTGCATCCCACACTCACCAACTTACATTAAGATCTGACAGGTTGCTTTGCTGATAAACTGGTCTTTAAAAATAATTGAATTAGTTTGAATTTACAGCACTGGGTGGTGGTCAAAAGGCCGTTTTGGTCTCTTGTAATTCTTTAAAATTAGCCATATGGATGACTTCACCTCTCTTTTAAAGGATTCTGGATATTCGGGTCGTTTGCTACGAACAACCATGACCTGATTGGCTGATGAGTTAAACTAGAGTCAAGGTTTTTACATTTTTAATGTGTAAACAATGTGATCGTCATCGCCTTTTTCTATTCTCGATTTGCTGTCCCACCCCCAAACCTCACTGATTTGCTTGGCTCACTGCTGTCATAGCAACATCTTTGCCTATGAAAAAGCCTTTAAAGCCAATTATATAGTATGTAGTCAACAAGGTAACTACCAGGTGAACATAGTGGAGCACTAATGATTTGTATATCCTGTTCTCCTGACCTGACTTGGCTCAAACTGGTGTGTAAACCAGTGGGCCATTGAAATATCTCTTATTTAGCTGTTAAGTGGCCAACTATGGTCACCAAGTAGTAACTTTGTTAAAACAAAAATTTAAAAAAAGAATTAAAAGACAGTGAACATTGGATTTTAATAACACAACTTCAGATCAATGATAATGTAACATCATAACAGCTAGATCTGTAACTAAGCAACCACTTGCTAACATGTTAGCCATATCTATCTAAAAGCTATAGATATGTTGGTTTTATGTCTGTAGTTTATTTCCACTGCCCCACAGTGGCAAAAAAATGCAGATTCAAGTCAAATGATAGCATAACCAGACACGTGAGATGCAGGCTGCAGCCCTAAATGAACATGCCAGTATTAAACGAAGTAAAGAAAGCAACTATGAGAGTAAGAAAGACAGCGGTAACTCACACAATATCTCTCAAGTGTCTTTGCATGTTTTATGTTGTGCTAAAGCAGCCTGTAAACCTATCTTAAGGCATTTAGCTCAGTCTTGTGCCACTTCAAGAGTGTTACTAAAGATATAGTCAAACCTAGCCTACAAAGGTGTCAGACACTTATCCAGACGTAGGACCAATATGTAAAACATCCAGGGTACATGTCTAAAAAAAAAAAGAGACTCTTTGCAAATCTCTAGTTTAAACATTTGCTCATCACCTTTCCACTGCCATGTCTTTCCCTGTCCCTGTCCCTGTCTCTGTCTCGCCCTCCGCTGCTGTGAGTCCTCAGGAGCTGCTGGGCATCGTGGATGGCCTGGGTGACCACATCGCTGTCTCCCAGGAAACCTGAGGACAAAAACACAGCACAAGGAAGAGGAGAAAAAAAAATGAGAGAAATAAGAGGACAAGCTCCAGATGGTGAAGAAAAAGAAATGAAAATCCAGCAGAGGAGGAAAGTGTCAGAGTTCCTCCGAAACCCATTGTGGATATTATTAACGGTCACCTGCAGTTTATAATTAGTTTATTATTCTGCAGGTGGAAATGACGTAAAGTTGACAAATTTAAAAACTTGACAAAGATAACGGTTTACCATTAAAATGCATTTCAACTGCTTGCTATGCTGACATTGAAATAATAGTTTGTGTTTTATGTCATGTAACATTTTACTTATAAAAACCAATAGGAACGTACAGTTGTGAACAAAAGTTTACATACGCTCAGAAAGACAACACATATCATAACAGTTTCTACTCACTCCTTCAGCTCTTTATTTCCTATGATGGAATGATTGAAACACCTACACCTTCGTCACAAAACATAGTGATGCATCTTGGTTATTTCACTGATTTAGTTGTTTTAAAAAAAAAAAAAAAAAAAAGGGTCAAAATCTTCTGAGTCAAAAATATACATACAGCATTTTTTTTTTTTTTTTTTTTTGTGATTTAGACAGTTGTTAAGTGCATTTTCACAGTGGCATGGCCTCTTTACTTCTTCTGAGTGGTTATGTTTGACTACAGCTGCTGACTTCCTGAGACAGTTAAATAGAACACATTTTATACACTCATTAGACTCAGCCACAAACACGACAGTAGGAAAGTCAGGAGTTCAGCAAAGATCCGAAGAAACAAATCATTGACTTGAATAAATCAGGAAAGTCCCTTTGAGCCATTTCAAAGCAGCTACAGATCACAAAATCAACTGTGTAAACAATGTGTAAGTCTATAGTACATGGTGCAGTTGTGTGTCAGGAAGAAAACACAAACTATCACCTGCTGCTGAAAGACTATTGGTCAGGATTATCAAGAGTCAACCAAGAATCACAAAAAAGCAGCTCTGCAATGAATTAGAAGTTGCTGGAACACAGCTGTCAGTGTTCCCTGTGTTTTATATCGCCATGGTCTGAGAGGCTGCCGTACAAGAAGGAAGTCCCTCCTCAGAAGTGGCACCTTATGGCTCGACTGAAGTTTGCTGCTGATCACATCGACAAAGAAAAAGCCTTCTGGAGGAAAGTTCTGTTTTCCGATGAAACAAAAAATTATCTATTTGGCCAAAATAATCAGAACTGTGTTTGGAGGGGAGAAGGTGAGGCCTTTAACCCCAAGAATAGCAAACAGACTGTAAAGCATGGTGGTGGCAGCATTATGCTGAGGGGCTGTTTTGCTGCTAGTGGAACTGGTGCTTTACATAAAGTAAATGGAATAATAAAGAAGGAAGATTACCTTCACATTCGTCAGGATAACCCAACATAATCAGCCAGAAGGCTGGGTCTCAGACCCAGTTGGGTGTTCCAGCAAGACAATAACCCAAAACACACATCAAAAGTGGTAAAGAAATGGTTCAATCCGATCAGAATTAGGGATTTGGATTGATCTCTCTGAACAAGTCCGTGTTAGAAAGAAAACACATTTAGTTTAACTGTACTGTTTCTGGTCAAAGAAGCTTGTGGATGGCTACCAAAAGTGCCTAACTGAGGTTAAAATGGCCAAAGCACATGAACCAAATGTTAGAATTGCTGTATGTATATTCTTACCAAACCAACCTTGTGTATATTTTCACAAACACACATAACGGATTTTTCTCTATATCCTTGCAGAAGGCTTCTTAGCCTTTGTTGGCACATTGCTACAGTTCTAGGTGCCATACTACCACCAGTTAAGTGAAATATATATAATGGCACTTACATTGTGTAAGCATGAAGGAGGTGTCTCGTGATCCAAAGGGAGGCAATTTGAATTTTGTTACTGTGACAAAACAAGAAACTCAAAGGATGTTTGATAAGGCTTTTTCAGCTGTTGCTTTTTTATTCAAATTAGGGGAATGCTGTCATTGTGAAGGGTACATAGGAGCTGTAATGTTTGGAGCTGCATTAGCAGTTCAGGTAAACTACTATATTTTTCTTGACTTTTTTTTTTTTTTTTTTACAGTGGGGCCATGAATTCCCACTGTCTATCAGAGCAGTGTCTGCATGACTCACTGAGGGCAGATCGTGGTGGGCTGTGGGACACCTCTCTCTGGAAATCTCTGGGTCTGTAGGATCCCTGCAGTGCCAGTGATCCCAGCTCCAGGCTATGTGGACTGGGTGTTTTACCCAACTCCAGCCCCTTTGGCCTCGAGGTCAGGTTCAAGGGCTGACTTGCTTCCTAAACACACAGTGAGAGCAGATGAGCAGGGGTGGGGCCAGTAGGGAACATTCAGGCAGAACCACAAAGGGTGAGGGCGTGCATGTATTCCGGTTATGCATGGCACATTTGGCATGTCCTAGCACATCTGTCACACCTTTGTACCTTTTTTGGTCTTTTGTCTACAACCTATCCTCATCCTCTCTTCCCTTTTGTTTATTTAAGCTGGGTTGCTCTATCCCTTCCCTGCTTGAGAACATAGCGCCCAAATACAGTTCATGCTACACACACACACACA
>NW_007579240.1:110178-118004 GCF_000690725.1 Stegastes partitus
ACTGCCCTTCAGCTGTTGAGATAAACTTTTAAGCAGTTCCTATGAATAAACATGCACTCACACTTTAACATTCAGCACAAAATTCAGCTTGTGACATTGGTCTTGAAGGCCAAGTTTATTCCCAGTTGAAAACAAGGTCAGAAAATCCTCTTGGATCCTATCAAACATTTTCCATAGCCATCATGAGAATACATTTAGCACTAAAGTCTTGCTCACACAGGTACATCAGATTACCATTAAATGTAAAAGGATACAATTTCCCACTATTTAAACAAATGTTTGTATTTGGTTATTGCTATGTTATGATGCTGTCACCTTAATGACCAAATACAGGGTTTCAGAAGTGAAAAATATGCACATATTAGTTACATTTAGAGAAGCATTTTACTAGCTAGCAATGTTTTTTGTTTTTTTGTCACACATCTTGTCATATCTGCTCAATCAGTTCTGAAGGTTAAACAGAAATAACTTTCTTTTCATTTTTTGTGAGCAAATGTTTCAAATTTAAAAAGAATTCCAATTGTGTTGTTTTGTACTATTGTGACATAAAACTACATATGGTTTGGTTTTTTTAATGAGTGAAGGGATTTCAACTCACTTATGATACGAGAGTATTTGATCTACTTGATTGATGACATGATGATAAGTAGCAGTGAAAGTTTTGGTTCAGGCTTTTATCTTTAATAGTTCCTGAGATACTGTCATTCAAACATAGCCTCAAAACTCAGTGTGTGTAAAAATGTGCTGAAAGTGGGCAGAAAAAAATTTATCTTGGGAAGTATTTCATGTATCAAGCTAAATTTTCACAAATATATTAAAATAAATTGCTATATCTTCAGACATTCTGGGCAAATCAGAGCTGGTCAAGCAGAAATTGCTTTAAAAATGTGATAATTTGGGATGGAATGACCCTAAAGGTTACTATTTGTTCAATCCAGAAGGCTTCACTTACTTTCTCATCTCTTCCACCACACACATATACAGCACACACACACATTACACAGTCAAAACCATGCTGCCACGTTTCACTACCCTCTTAGCAATATGTGCACTCAACGGTAAATGCTCTGCACTTATATAACCCTTTTCTACCTTAGTGGTACTCAAAGCGCTTGACTAACACGTTAACATGCACAGAACTGGTACGTACAATATATGTAGTGTAGTGATATTGTACCTGTCGGAAGGAACCACTGCTCCTCTTGACAGGGGTGGAGTGAGTGTTGGGCAGCAGCTGCATAGAATAGTCCACAGCTGTTCCAGGTAAGAAAACAAAACAAAACATTTTCACCAGTTGAAGATTAAATACCAAGAATGGTCAGTCGCATCAGAGACAACCTGGTTCAAAAGCTCTTTTATGGAACACAATGTCTGGTTACTGTTAACATTAGCGAGCTTAAAGCAAGTAAATGTAAAGCATCAGCACAACTAATTGAAATGTTAGCGAACCCCCTCCGCTCATAGCTTCTCTGCAGTTCACAACACATAGTGTACTTTTGCTTTTCATTTACTGTATTTCAGCCTCAAGCAGACACAACACAAGAACAATGCACATTCATTCAAAGATAGGAAACACACTGTATGATGGCAGTCATACTCAGTCATCACTAGTGTGCATGTTAAGCTTAACCCATTGCAGTTTATTTGTCTTTCGAGTTACCAGTGCTGAGGGCGTTGCTGGTAGAGGAGAATCTAGTGAAGCCAGAGCACAAGGTACTACGTCTCTCATAGATGCACCAGTCTTAACTACAGAAAGTGGGCAGTGACACTGTACCAGGTGCCTGCTCCACAGCTGTGGGGTGTGGACAGCGAAACTACAGAGACCCAAACTGTTCAAAATAAAACAATCAAACTAAAGATATTGCAAAGTAAACAATGCAGGAATAAACAGAGATTAAATACAGTATACATGAAATGGTGAAATGAGTCACTATGTTTTTAAAAGACAGCTCAGTACTATTTAATGTCATTTTATTGCCTTTTATCTGCAATTTACTGTTTACTGCTGGGTCTGATTGTTGATTTTTTAAAATGTTCACTTTCTGTGTTCTCTAATTCATTTTCCCCTCCAATTGGCAGCCTCATTGTGTTGTGCCTTAACTACATTTTTATCTGTCTTTACCTTCTATTAAAAGAACATATGGATCTATTATAAATGTAAATGTTGGACACTTTGGTCCCCATATAACCAATAGATTTATAAATCTGGGTCCTTTTGCTTGGAGTATTTTTTTTCTTCTAATAGTACTAATTCAGTTGTAAAACTTTCATAAACACGAACCTTCATAAACCATGACAATAAAGTAATGATTAAATAATAATACCACCAGACTGATTACAGTGATAGCAACCACAATAAAGGCAGTATGGCAAAGTATATGCAGGAATAAACAGCTAGAAATATTTCACCTTGTGGTATATAAGTACATTATCCAACCACAAATCTATATGTATATAAACACATTGGGATTTGATTTGCATACCTTGATCTATCAGCAAACTACAGACACTATTTCTATAATGTAATATTTAAGACGTACTTCCCACTTATATCTCTATATGTTAGATTCTTTTGGAAGACTAATTAATAAAGAACATACATTTACAACAACGACTAGCTCACTAATATTATTCAATTAATTTATCCAGTTTTTATTTGAATTTGTAGTTCTACATTGTGCACATTTAACATTGTTCACTAAAATGATCAATAGTGTGAATCAGCAGTCAAATGACAACAGAAAATACAATTTCTTCCCTTGCCTCCTAGCTAAGCATTTAGGACTAATAAACATGAGAACACATGTAGAAACATACAGACAAAGCTTTCTGCTACTTAGAATTTTCAGTGTCGTACTGAGCATATCGTTCTGCAGAAGTGTTTTATTTCTTCACCTGAAAGCTTAGTGATCCTGATAGTGAGTGTGCCAGTACTGAGCACAAATGCCTTTTACTATTTAAACTGACCAGAACCCTGCAGCATTATGGCGGCAGCAATATCTCCATGTATGTAGACAGAACAAATGAGGGGGCAGTGTAAATTTTGCAACGTAGATGGACTGTGATAAGCAAAGACTAATTAGAACAACTTCTCATGGTAGTTCTGACTCATCAAACTTTGATTTATTGAAATAAGTGACGGGGTCATTCTGAGAGAAAGAATGCTTTGTCATAGCATTATTAACACAATTCACAGAGCGCCTAGAACTGAGATGATTTTAATTTGGACTTCAAGGGAATGTCCCCAAAAAAACAACATCCCGGTTGATAGCGAGCAAACACGCAAGCAAATCGAAGACACTTCCAAAATAACAGCAAACACCAAAGAGCTCCATTCCACATGTGTCTTCAAAGAACTTTCTCGCTACAGCTGACCTCTTCCACATAACCCAGCGGTCCTTCTACATTTCTTACATTCATCTGTCAAAACATTCAGCAGCAATGACACACACACACACACACACACACACACACACACACATCACATGCATTTCTTGAAATAAAGAAAAGCAAATGAATAGCTATCCTTAAATTCCGCCTACACGGTTTTAAAGACTGGCCTTGTGTCTTTGAGTTTGAAAAGACTGAAAAGACAAGGTCACCCACAAGCACAGCTTTTATGACTCTTGAAAGCAAGATTGCACAAAGCTGTAGCTTTCTAAGGCATGCCCTGTATAGCCTGCTAACTGTACAAGCATGCGTGTGTGAAAGGTACTATCAAGCATATTGTTTAAGTTAAGTCTCACAGATGCCTTTCCATTTCTATAAAATAGGCCCCGAGTTGAAGTACACAAATATGTTTAAGCTTCTCTTCAAAACCTCTCATGGATGGCAACTCATGGAGCTGTACTGATGGAGATATCTTTTCAGCACAAAAGTTCTGGCCTTCAAAGCTCACAGTCATTGTCTGATTCGCTGAGTGCTCATTCTTCCTTCACAACAGGGTGCATTGGAAAAAGCTTTAAAAAAAAAATAAAAAAATCACAACACCAAAGGGCTGGTGGAGAGAAACCTTGTACGATTATTGAAAGATCACAGTGACAACTAAAGATGGATTAAATGGTATACAGAACACTACTAATCCCACCACAATTAAGTTGCTTGATTGTATGTGCACAAAGGTAAATGGCAGAGAAGTGGGTTATGCTCTGCGCTACTTGGATACTTTTGTCCGGCATGAAAACGTACCTCCAACTAAACTACAGTCATGTTTAGACTGTCAGGATTCTAATGCAGAGGACTCCCATGAAAACGCGACTCAGCATGTTGCAAGTCAACATTCCTGTTAGGTTACTTTTTAATATGAATGCAGTGATTTTAGTGTTTTCCAGGCTGTTTAGTGGTGTCCAGGCTTCTGATATCCGTTGTATATTCTATGTTTTATACTTTAACTTGAAGTTCAACTATGTCTAAATCTAAAACCTCTCCAGTTGATGACTCACTTGGCTTGCAGGGGATTGGTTGCAGAGGCAAAGTCATCTGGGGGTCAGAGGTGACCGGGAGGGCCTGGGTGTTGGGGTGGAAAGCCGGGATCATTACGTAGGGCATGTTTACCTGCTGGGACAAAGCAATACACATACACCTTTCTTAAAAGTTCCAGCATCGTGCATTTAGAACTTGTCATGTTTAATCATCATTTCATTCCAGCGCTGTTTGCTGTGATTTGAAAGGTCTTAAGAGGAGCTGACCTGGATCTGCTGCTGAAGCAGGTTGATCTTGTGCTGCTGCTGGATCAGTTGCTGCTGCTGCTTAGCAATCTGAGACATAAGATGCAGTCGTTAGCTAGTACTAGCACAACATACCCCAATCTCTAAATGTAGTGTCAACAAATGGTGGTGGTTTATATTCAGACAATCATTCACTCATAGACTAAAAATAAATATTACACGCTGTCATGCAGCTTTGAAATGACAAAGACCTTGTTAATGATTCTGTCCTGGTGCACCATTGGGTAACAAAATGCCATCTCAAACAGATATTGCTTTTACATTTCATCTGATGGCCATGAAGGTTAATCGTAGGTTGCACCAAGGTAATAGACAGTACAGATAGAAATTTGTTCTACAGTGTCAAGATGTTTGCAAGTTCGGATGAGTATGATGTGTGAGACCTGTTCCTGTTGTTGGCGAGCCAGCTCCATCTGCTGCTGTTGTTTCTCCAGCAGCAGGGCAGCCATGTTCCTCTGCTCAGAGTGGGCTCCCAGGAGCTGCTCCCTCAGACCGCTTAGCTGGTTGATCATCATCAACAACTGGAGCTCCTTCTCTGCCAGAGACTCAGGGGTACCTGGAGAGGGTCAGACAATCGTATTTCTCTAAAAACTGCTTGAGCACATACATTTAATGCCGGACTAGTCCATGTTTTGAAATATTTTTCAGTTTTTGCTTCAGTGGGGACGCTCCCTGGTATCACATCATCCAGTCCTCATTCCAATCACAGTTTCTTATGGTAATGAAGAATGTTTTCTGTTTTTAGGACAAATTTTCTCATTATGAAACTGATTAACTTCTGTGCTGCTACAGGAAGCTTCCCTCTTTTCAAAAGAAAAAAGAAAAAATGACAAATTGAAATCAAACTGAGAAACTCACACAAAACCTTCTTGGTATAACAACAGCATTTTTTTGTCATAACAAAGATTTTTTTGTATTTTTCAATGGGAAACATTTTTTTCATTTTTACCAAAAATGTTAAGAAAAAATGTTAATGATATATATATATATGTATATTTTCATTTTTACAAGAAACTTTCTTGTCATTACAAGACTTTGCTGCTTCTATGAGAAACTATAACAAGAAACTTACCAGTTTTTACCATAAGATCACAAAAAATTTAGAATTTTCTCATTTTCACAAGATCTCTTATTCATTCTTCATTCATTTGACATCTGCACAGTCTAGCGATATCGCACATAAATTGTAGAATTGTTGTAGTGTCAGAAAGCTGACCTTTCAGTTGTCCTGCCACTCCTGTGTTTTTATCCAGAAGTTTCTCCTTCCTGTCAGCATTCAGCAGCTCCTCAATGGTAGGCATTACTACAGTTGTGAACAAAAGTTTACACAGACTTGTAAAGACCATGTACTCTTATATCACGGCAGACTTGAGTTTCCAGTGACTCTTACAACACCTAATTATCTGTGATTGAATCATTAAACACTTGTCTTTGTCAAAGGGAACAATCATGTATATACTTCACTGCAGACCTGCTTTTTGGTGATTCTTGGCTGACTCCTAACCATCCTGACCAATTGTCTCTCAGCAGCAGGTGATATTTTGCATTTTCTCTCCGATCGTGGCGGTGACACAACTGTACCATGAAATTTATACCCACAAATCAACTGTTTGCACAGTTCACTCCGTAGCTGCTTTGAAATGACTTCAAGTCACTTTTCTGACTTGTTCATGATTCGCTTTTTCAGATCCGTGCTAAGCTCCTCAGACTTTCTCATTAATGTATTTGTTGCTGAGTCTAAAGAGTGTTTCAAATGGAGCGGTCAGCAGCTTTAGTCAATCATAATGACTCACAAGAAGTGAAGAGGCCCTGCCACTAAAAAAAAAAATTGATTAACACAACTGTCTACATCACCAAAACTGATCATTCAAGTTGCTGGAAGTAAATTTTTGACTCTTTGTTTGTGACAAATACACGTTTCAATCATCCCGTCACGGAAAATTCAGAGTTATAGAAGTCATTGCAAACTTAAAACTGCCATAATACACATGATGTCAACAAGTATATGTAAACTTTTGTTCACAACTGTAATAACAGGATGCAACAGGCACTCAGCAGAACCACACTGGACAGCACTAGATGCCATGAAAAATATATTCTCTCAAACAATTGACACCAAACTTATTTCCTCATCTGTTTATCTTACGGCAGTGACATTAGAGGACAATTAAGGTGTTGAAGGACAGAGGTTGTTTGTTAGTCAAAGAGACATGTTGAGTGTTTGAGTGTATCGAACAGAGAACAATCTAAGGTGAGCGAGTTGAGCTGGTGAGGGCAGGGATAGTGTTGTGAGCGCCTACAGTCAGGTCCATAAATATTTGGACATTGACACAATTATCAGCAATTCAGCTCCGTACACCACCACGATGGGTTTGACATGAAACAACCAAGATGTGCTTTAAGTGCAGACTTCTAGCTTTAATCTGAGGGTATTCAAATCCAAATCAGGTGAACGGTGTAGGAATTACAACACATTTTATATGTGCCCATCACTTTCTGAAGGGACCAAAGGTAATTGGACAACTAGCATAATCATAGATCAAATTGTCATTTTTAATATTGGTTTGCAAATTCTTTGCAGTCAATGCCTGCTGGAAGTCTCGAACCTATAGACATCACCAGACGCTGGGTTTTATCCCTGGTGATGCTCTGCCAGGCCTCTGCTGCTGCTGTCTTCAGTTCCTGCTTGTTCTTGGGGCATTTTCACTTCAGTTTTGTCCACAGCAAGTGGAATGTATGCTTAATTGGATTCCGATCAGGTGATTATCATGGCCATTGCAAAACATTTCACTTTGCCTAAAAAGCGCTTTAGTTGTTTTGGCAGTATGCTGCGGGGAGCTTACTGAAATATGTTACATCTTTATTCATGGTCGGCGTGGCGTGCTGAGAGGAAGGTGCACATGCCTCTTGCTCAAGCTGTTAATTTTTTTTGTTGTACTGATTTGCTGGGAGTTTTGTCATCACACAGGTTTCCACGGAGATGAATGAACTGAGCTGTCCATCAGGGGCGATTGCTGTCAGCTAGGTGAAAACTAGGCCCCTCCCCCAAATCCTCCCTGATTGGACCCATAGACTGTATAAAAGATGGACGTAGCAACC